>NC_026004.2:44489441-44789441 GCF_000442705.2 Elaeis guineensis
TTTCTTTACCATTATTAACATAAAATATCGGCAACCAAAAATATGAAAATAAGCAATATTAGATTTTCTTTCTTTCCAAAGCTCATAGGGGATTTTCTTTAAAATTTGTCTAATCAAAGTATGATTTAAAATGTAACATGTTGTGTTGATTGCTTCCACCCAAAAAAATTTTGGAAGGTTGCTTTCACAAAGCATGGTACGGGCCATTTCTTCTAAGGTTCTGTTTTTCCTTTCTACTACCCTATTTTGTTGGGGTGTCCTAGGAGCAGAGAAGTTATGGCCAATTCTCTTTTCATCACAAAAGTTTTCAAAGTCTTGATTTTCAAATTCAGTTCCATGATCGCTTCGAATATTTAGAATTGAAAATCTTTTCTCATTAGTGACTTTTCGATAAAATTTAGTGAAAACATAAAAAGTTTTATCTTTGTGTGCTAAAAAGAAAATCCAAGTAAAATGAGAGTAATCATCTATAATTACAAAACCATATCATTTTTCTCCTAGACTAGTGGTTCTAGTAGGTCCAAATAAGTCCATATGCAAAAACTCCAAAGGTCTAGAGGTTGAAACAATATTTTTGGATTTAAATGAAACTCTTGTTTGTTTACCCAGTTGGCATGCATCACAAATTCTATCCTTTTCAAAATTTAGTTTTGGCAAACCAAGAACTAATTCTTTCTTAATTAATTTTGAAAGAGAATGCATGCTAATGTGTGCAAGTCTGCGATGCCAAAGCCAACTAGTCTCATTAATTTTAGCATTCAAGGATACTAGGCATTGCATGTTTATTTTGGCTAAATTATTTAAATATACCATATAAATATTACCATGTCTATGTCCAATAAATTTAATACCATCATTAATAGGACTAGTTACAATGCAAACAGATGATTCAAAAATAACTTTATATCCTTTATCACAAAATTGACTAATGCTAGTAAATTATGCTTTAAACCATCAACTAACAAAATATTTTCAATGTATTTGGAGGGAGTGATACCAATGTTACCTATACCGATGATCTTTTCTTTGCCATTATCTCCAAAGGTGACCATCCCTCCATCCTTAGCATCAAGAGTGATGAATTGAGATTCATCACCAGTCATGTGTCTCGAGCATCCGCTGTCAAGATACCATTTCCTGTTTCCTCCTTGGGATGCTAGACACACCTGCAAGCAAAAGTCAAGTTTTTGTTTTAGGTACCCAAGCTTTCTTGGGTCCTTTTTGGTTAGTCATAATGGTTCCTTTTGGAACCCATATTTTCTTTATAGTTGAGTTTGCAGACTTGTTAGAGAAGCAAGTGTATGACTTATGTTCTACTCTACCATATTTGAAGCAAGTAATATTAGAAGACTTGTTACTTAAAGAGTTTACATAAATATTTTTCAGATATTTTTGTTTCTTCAAGGGGTTATAGCCAAGTCCAGCCTTATCATACACGACTTTTTGATTATCAAGAATCATATTGAGTTTATTTGAACTCAAGGTGAACTTTTCTACTATTGATTTTAGCTTGGCAATTTCATTCTTTAAGCTTTGATTTTCTTGAAGCAGGGTGAATTTCTCAATTGAAATATTTTCAGTTTGTTTCAATAAAGATTGATTTTTCAATTTTAGCTCTTTGTTCTTCATTCCTTGTTTCTTTAATTCATCAACTAAATCATAAAAAGCTTCATGTAATTCTTCAAATATAAAGTCACTAGGAGTTTCAGAAATTACCTCATTTTCGTGTGCCATAAGGCACAGGTTGGCTTGTTCGGTTGAGTTTTCCTCATCGGAGCTTGAGTCATCACTCGCACTCCAAGTGGCCATCATAGCCTTCTTCTTGTACTTCTTGGGACCTTTCTTCAGTTGTGGGCATTCGGATTTGAAGTGTCCCGGCTTCTTGCATTCGTAACAGATAAGGGGTTGATTTTTCTCTTTTTCTTTGCTCTGTTCTCCTTTTGTGAATGGCCTCTTTCTCATCCCCTATTTTCTTTTTCTCAAAAATTTCTTGAATTTTCGGGTAATGAGTGCCATCTCTTCATCCTGTTCTTCATCTTCAGTGTCATCAGTTTCTTCATCTGGTGGAGCTGTGGATTTGAGGGCAATGGTTCTTTTCTTTTTGACTTCTTCCTCTTGATGTTGCTTCATGCTCAGCTCATGAGTCATCAATGATCCTAGAAGCTCTTCCAAGGGTAGAATGTTCAAGTCCTTAGCTTCTTGGATGGCAGTCACTTTGGCTTCCCAAGTTCTTGGTAGGGACCTGAGAATCTTTCTTACAAGCTCACTGTTAGTATAGGACTTACCAAGACTCTTTAAACCATTAATAATATCAGTAAAGCGAGTAAATATTTCGGTTATGGACTCATCATGCTCCATTTTAAACAATTCATATTTATGCACAAGCATATTGATTTTAGACTCCTTTACTTGATTGGTTCCCTCATGGGTTACTTCTAACCTATCCCATATTTCTTTAGCAGATGAGCAAGTAGAAATACGATTAAATTCGTTTGCATCAAGAGCACAATAAAGAATATTCATTGCTTTAGCATTTAATTGGGCCATCTTCTTATCAACCTCATCCCATTCTTTCTCGAGTTTGGTTGATTCCTCACCATCTATAATTTTAGTGGGTGTGTGAGGACCGTTCACTATGATACTCCATATATCATAGTCGAGTGCTTGAATAAATATTTTTATCCGAGCTTTCCAATAGGTGTAATTAGACCCATTGAAAAGTGGAGGTCGGTTGGTGGATTGCCCATCGGCTAGAGAAGTGCCGACATGAGTTGCCATAGATCTTTTGCTCTTTGATTGTTTAGATCAAAGAAGGGCTAGAGCACCAGGCTCTGATACCACTTATTGCCCAGCTATGCAACCCAAGAGGGGGGGGTGAATTGGGTTTCTAAAAATTTTAAGCTTAACTTATGACTTATGAGAAATGTTTGACAAAGCTAAATAGATAGAGTGAGTAGAATTAATTCAAGGCTAATAGCAAGAGCAAGAATGTAAGAGAATAATGAAGAGATAAAGAAGAGCAATTAAACACACACCAAACAAAAAGATTTATAGTGGTTCGGTGCCAACCTTGCACCTACATCCACTCTCCAAGCTCCTACTTGAGAATTTCAATCCACTAATCTTGTATCCAACCTGAATACAAACGTCGAAAACTCCGACTCTAGCTATCCCAAGCTAGATCACTTATTTCACGGGTACAAGCCAACCCAATACAACCTTCCCTTATTTCGAAACCCTTCCAAAACAAAACCAATCACTCAAACTGAGTATAATAATTTATAGCATAAATAAGTATAAAGAAAGCTCCTTCAATGAGCGAATATAACTTTAAATACACTTTACTCAAGAGAAGAAGACCCTTTTTGAATTTTATCAAGGTGGATGGAGACTTGAAT
This sequence comes from Elaeis guineensis, assembly GCF_000442705.2. Lineage (NCBI taxonomy): Eukaryota > Viridiplantae > Streptophyta > Magnoliopsida > Arecales > Arecaceae > Elaeis > Elaeis guineensis. Next base: position 44,492,840 of record NC_026004.2, read on the forward strand.
GTGCACTTGAAGAGTTGGTGAGCTTGGATTAAAGGCTTCTTGAAAGCTTTGAATGAGCTCTTGCTTAGGGCTGAAAAGTTTGCTTGAAATCTCTTTTTCAAAATCTCTCTCTTTGAATAATTCTTTGATTCCCACCTTTTTTTGTTCCTTTTATAGCTTTAAGAAATAGAGGAAATCATTCTAGACTGGAAAAAGAACCGTTAGACTGCATTAAATGAGCATTAAAAGCATTTAAAATGGGTTAAAAACTAGCTGTTGCAAAAAAATCCCGTCACAGGGGTCGACTCATGAGTCGACTCATGCCTGGGGGTCAACTCATGGGTCGACCTCTGTGGAAAATCATCACAGAAGTGAACGGGATCCATGGTTCTGTAAAACTGGCAAAAAGACCCGCAGAGGTCGACTCATGAGTCGACTCATGCCTTGGGAGTCGACTCATGGGTCGACTCACAGGGTGTGCCAAGTCTGTGCCGACCAAGAAAATCAGCGTGCCAGTCATCTCATGTGCCATGAGTCGACTCATGGGTCGACTCATGATTTTCAATCATGCATATCTTTCAAAATACAAGTCCAAAATCAATAAAATTTTTACCATTGGATCACAAATCTTTTGTTCTATCATTTGATACTATCAAATCAGGATTTTGATAAAATTATAATTTTGCCCCTGACGAGCAATAAGTCTTTTTCAAGTGAAAATCATTGGTATCCCTTCAACTACTTTGTAATCATCAAAATCAATCTAAGGAGCAACAGCATATCTCTGACACCGATCACATCTTCTGACATATTCGATAGAGTCGTGGTACATTGTAGGCCAGTAATAACCTTGTCGGAGTAGTTTATGGGATAAAGATCTGGCCCTCAGATGACTTTCGTAGACTCCTTCATGTACCTCCCACAAGGCAAAGTCGGCTTCAGAAGGCCGGAGACATTTTAGGAGGGGCAAAGAGTACGACCTCTTGTACAGCTTGCCTTTATAAAGGATATATCGGGAGGCCTGGTTCCTAAGCTTTCGAGCTTCTTTTGCATCATGAGGAAGAACCCCATCCTTGAGGTATGCAACCAGTGGGTCAATCCAGCTGGGTTCATGGCTGATCTCCATCACAAGCTGTGGTTCTTCCGTACTTGGACACTTTAGAACTTCGAAGAAGACTTCCTTGGGTAGTTCAGCCGGAGCCAGTGTAGCTAACTTGGAGAGAAGATTGGCCCTGGTATTTTCTGCTCTTGGAATCTACCTGATGTCAAAGTTGCCAAAGGTAGGGATGATCTTTTTTACCTTTTCAAGATACTTGGCCATACTGTCCTCCCGAGCTTCATAATTTTTGCTGACTTGTCCCACTACTAATTGGGAGTCACTGTATACTTGAAGCTGATCTACTTCTAACTCTTTGATGATCCTCAGTCCTGCAATCAGAGCTTCATATTCTGCTCCGTTATTTATCGCAGAAAATTCGAAGCGCAGCGCGTACTCCACGATAATTCCTTCCAGATTGACCAAGATCAGGTCCGCACCTGCGCCTGACATGTTGGAGGAACCATCCACGTAGAGGGCCCAAAAACCATCAGGGAGATCTAATCTTTCTTCAGGGGAGTTCGGCTGGAGCCCTGAGTTATCAGCTTCACCTCATTCATGTTCGGCTTCTTCTGAAATAGTACATTCGACTATGAAGTCTACTAATATCTGAGCTTTTATTGTCGATCAAGGTCGATAGTTGATGTCGAATTTCGTGAGCTCGACTGTCCATTTTGCTATCCTTCCGAAAGCATCTGCTCGATGCAGAACCGCCTTAATCGGCTGGTCAGTGAGCAGCATTATGGTGTGCCCTTGAAAGTAAGGTCGGAGCCTTCAAGCTGCAATCAACAAGGCGTAAGTTAGTTTCTCTAACTTAGTATACCTGATTTTGGCATCTCTCAGTACTCGACTTATGTAGTAGATTGATCGTTGAATTTTTGCGTCTTCCTTAACCAGAACTGCTGCGAGAGCCACAGGGGAGACCACCAGGTACAGGAATAACTTCTCTCTGGGTTCGGGCTTTGTCAATAGCAGAGGTGAGCCGAGGTAATTCTTCAATTCTTCGAATGCTTGCTAACATTCAGTGGTCCAATAGAAGTTCTTCTGCTGCTTGAGAGTCTGAAAGAAAGATAGGACCATTCGATCGACCTTGAGATGAAGCGATTTAGAGCTGCTACCCTCCCAATAAGGTGCTGAACTTCTTTTATTGTCTTCGAGGTAGTCATTTCCTGGATGGCACGAATCTTTTCCAGATTTGCTTCGATCTCGTGCCCTGATACCATAAAACCCAAGAATTTTTCTGAGGATACTCCAAAAGCGCACTTGGTTGGGTTCAGCTTCATCTTGTATTTTTGGAGGGCGCTGAAGGTCTCCTCAAGGTCGGCGACATGGTTCGTTGAGGATTTACTTTTTACAAATATTTCATCCACGTAGACCTCCATGTTGTGGCCGATCTGCTCTTTGAAGATCTTGTTCACCAGCCATTGATAGGTCACCCCTGCATTTTTTAGGCCAAAAGGCATGACCTTGAAACAATAAACACCACGGTTAGTAATAAAAGCAGTTTTTTCTTCATCCTCTGATGCCATCCTAATTTGATTGTAGCCGAAAAATACATCCATGAAAGTGAGAAGCTCATGGCCCGAGGTTGCATCCACTAATTGATCAATTCTGGATAGAGAGTAACTGTCTTTCGAGCAGACTTTGTTCAGCTTTTTGAAGTCTATACACATCCTCCACTTGCCGTTCGCCTTCTTGATAAGAACCACATTGGAGACCCAGTTCGGGTAGTTGACTTCTCTGATGAACCCGGCTTTCAGGAGTCTATCAACTTCCTCAACTATTGCTTTCTGCCTTTTCGGTGCATGACCTCGAATTTTTTCTTCATCGGACGATGTTTGGGATCAATAGCTAGACGGTGTTCCATAACATCCGCATCAATCCCCGGCATGTCCGCCGGAACCCAAGCGAAGACATCCGTATTTTTTTGTAGAAAATTGATGAGCTGTGTCTGTACCTCATCTCCCAGGTTGGAGCCGATCTTCACCACATGCTCCTCATTCCCATCGTTCAAAGGAATTGAGACAAGATCTTCAATCGGCTCACCTCGTTCTTCAGCAAGATCGTCGTGGGTGTCTAATCCATCAATCAAACAGGGGTCAAACCGATAATTTCTTTGTAGGGCTATGTTATAGCAGTGTCTTGTCAGGACTTGATCTCCTCTGACCTCTTTGACCCCTTGGCTAGTAGAAAATTTCAATTTCAAATGGTAAGTCGATACCACAGCTTGGAGGGCGTTGAGGCCAGGTCGGCCGAGTATTGCATTATAGGCAGACGGTGCCCTTACTATCAAAAAATTTACTTACGCTCTAGATTATTTCGGGTACCGACCTGCAACTATGATTAAGGTTATTACTCCTTCCACCGACACAGCATCGCCAGTGAACCCCACCAACGGGGAGCTTATCGGCCCTAATCGACCATCCGGAATGGATATTTTTAAGAATGTATCGTAAAATAAAATATCGGCAAAGCTTCCACTATCAACAAGAATGCGGCGTACATCATAGTCAGCAATATTTAAAGAAACTACAACCGCATCATTATGAGGGAATTGAATCTCCTTGGCATCTTCTTTAGTAAAGGTTATAGATTCTTCAGTCCTCTGCCATTTGGGCGGTCCGATCGATCCACTGGCTACTCCCCGTCGGGGTCCTCCAGAGATGGTATTGATGATCTTGATTGGAAGCCGATCTTCAGGCTATTCTTCCCTCCTTGGCAGCTCTGGCTGTGGTAAGGCCCTCGACCGATCCTTCCTACCTTCAGGCCGACGTTGGATGAATCTGTCAAGCCGACCTCATCTGATGAGCTCCTCGATCTCGTCTCAGAGCTGAATACACTCCTCCGTGTCATGGCCGTGGTCACGATGATAGAGGCAAAACTTGTTAGGGTTGCACTTTTTGAGATGTGTGCACATCCTTTTCGCCCTTGGCAGCTGCTCCCTGATCTCCATCAGCACTTGGGCTTTTGGAGCATTGAGAGGGGCGTAGCTATGAAATCTTCCTGGGGGAGAGCTCCGTCGACCTCTGCGGTCCGGGCTCCTCTGGCTATGAGCTCGGGGAGGAGTTCGGACATGCTTGTGTCTGAAGGGAGTTCGAGAATGTGGCTGAGCTTCACTCGATCCTTTTTCAGTTGTGGGCTTGTCGGAGTCACCCGCTTGCCGCTCCTTCGCGACCTCCTCATCCTTCATCTTGAAAGCTTCCTCTACTCGGGCATACCCTTCGGCCCGAGCCAGCAAATCAGTGAAGTCCCTAGGATACTTCTTTTTCAGAGAAAATAGAAGATCATTCTTTTGAAGACTACTCTTCAGGGCGGCCATTGCAACTGATAGGTTCAAGTTTCGGACCTCCAATGCGGCGGCGTTAAAATAGTTAACGTAAGTTCGGATAGATTCTCTCTCCTTTTGCTTGATGTTGATGAGGGACTCCGAATCTCTCCGGGGATGCTGGCTGCTGACGAAATGAGCAGCGAACTGATGGCTCATCTGATCAAAAGAGAAGATAGTACCCGATTTTAGTATCGAGTACCAGTTTCTTGCTACTCCCTTCAAGGTAGATGGGAAGGCTCGGCACAGGATGACGTCTGATGCACCATGGAGCAGCATCATTGTCCGAAAAGCCTCCAGGTGGTCAACTGGATCCGAGGTCCCGTCATAGCTCTCAAATTGGGGGAGCTTGAACTTTGGCGAGATTGGTTCATGCATAATCATTTGAGAGAAAGGAGGATCAGTATAGATATCCTCATCATAAATAGGGGGAGCATAGTGGAGCTCTTCGATCCGTCGGTTCATCTCCTGGAACCTTTGATCTAAGAGATCCTCTCGACTGCGAGTCTCGAGGATCTTCTGACAGAACGGAGGTAGGGACCCTCCGGGGATAGAATCATGATCAGATGGAGGACTCTCTGCCCTCTGCTTCCCCTTTTCGGGGAAGACAGGGTGACTGGCCTAAGTGGGTCGCCCGATCGTCAGATTCTGGAACTCCGACAATACTCTTTCCAGCCGCACAGATGCCTGCGACTGCTGCTACTGCATGGCCTGCACTGCTTCGACGAGGCCCCTGATCTGCTGAACCAACAGGTCGAACTGCTCCATGCAGACTATCATTGCCGGAGGAGGAGGAGCCTGGAAAATTGGAGATGAGGTCGGAGCTTGCGGATCTCGCTGAGATCTGACCACGGAGGCCATAGATCGCCTGGTGGATGCCTTTCGGAAAGGCATCAGGTGGGGATCTAGCAGGAGAAGAGGAAGAAGATGTCGAAGAAGATGACCGGAGACAGTCCCGTTGAGTACTCCTTTAAGAATAAGGGTCCTGCGAAGACACAGCACCCTTTCTCTTGCGCCAATTCTATTGGTGCAGAATTTCATCGACGTCGGAGAAGCTGGAGTCGAGGGGATCGCGGCCGCCGTCGGGACCTACAAGGAAAGTCTAAATCGGAGTTGGGGGTGCTCCGGCAAGATCCTTCGATGCTCAAGTCAATACTCTGCCTCAACAGAAATGGAGCACTCGAATAAGATTTTAGCAGAGTTTTGAGATAGAGTTTAGAGCTTAAAGGAGAACGTATCTGGGAGGGTCTCTTTTATAGATGGGGGAGCATAACCGCTTGACAGCGACGTCCGTAACTGCCTGGTAGTGGGCCGTTCAGGGCCACGTAGTGTTTGTTGCGGAGAGTGGAGTTGTGTCCGTTGTCGCGACTTGCCAGAGAGTGATGGGGCCACATGGAATCTGTTACAGAGAATGGAGTGGTGTCTGTTGTCGCGACTTGCCAGAGAATGGTGGGACCACGTGGAGTTTGTTATGGAGAGCAGAGTGGGGTAGTGTCCATTGTCGTGACTTGCCAGAGAGTTCGGGCTGGACGGATGAAGCTCGACTGGGATGTCTGATAGAGCGAAATGGCTCTCTATCTCAGCAATCTTAGAGAAGCTCGAATGTTTTCGAGATTGCTAACGAGTCCACTATTATCGGGTGCCTTGAGCGCTGATGCTATAGGCGAAAGTCATCTGCTGTAGAAGCTTGGACGGGGACTTCCTATTGGAGAAGTCTGGCAGGAGTCCGATTGCTAGAGAAGTCCGTCTGAAATTTGTCTAATATAGAAGCTCGTCTGAAGATTGTCCACTGGAGAGGTCCGATTTCATGAGGAATCCAACAGAAGGTCGACCGATAGTAGAGTTTGGAAGGCATTGTGAAAGTTCGCTCGCTGGAGGAGTCTTGAATTCAATTCTATTGTAGAAGTTTGGACGGAGTCTGATTCTTGTAGGAGTCCAGAAGAAGGCTGCTTACTGTAGAAGCTCGGACGAAGATCGGTTGCCGTGGAAGCTCGGATGGAGACTTCTTATTGTAGAAGCTCGGATGAAGTTCGGTTGCCGTGGAAGCTCAGATGGAGATTTCTTATTGTAGAAGTTCGGATGAAGTCCACTCGCAATAGAAGTTCGGAGTAGAGATCTGACTGGTGGAGCCCGTCCGTTGTAGAAGTTCGTCTGGGATCCACCTGCTGTAGAAGTTCAGATAGAGTCCGGCTCTTGTAGGAGCTTGGATGAAATTCAGAAGGTGGTTGACCACCGTAGAAACTTGGATGGAGTCTGGTTACTGTAGAAGTCCTGCTGCTGGAGAAGCTCGATCATTGACGAAGTCTAAAAGAAGTTCGGAGTAAAGTCGATCGTGGCTAGAAGAAGTCTGGAAGAGATTCGGAGAGTAGTCGATCACTGTAGAAAATCGACTGATAGTGAAGCTCAGAGAGTATTTGGAGCAGTCCGGTAGATGAATGGAGGAGCTCATTATTGGAGAAGTCCGGATGGCACGATAGGAGTTCGTCCATTGGAAGAATCTGGAGGACACTGTGGAAGGTTGACCGCTGGAGGAGTTCGGATGGTATTATGGAAGCTCGGACAGCCGGGGGAGTTCAGAAAGATGCCGCACAAGGTCGGAAGCCGGAAGAGCCCTGGGAGGGTCGGCCTCTTACGAACTTCAACCGGGGTTATTTTATACCCAACATCAATTATAATAGTTTTTCAGTTTCAATTAACTTATTTACATACCATTGGATTATTAGCTAATAGAATATGTTATTTTAAATCTTGCATTGCTATTCATAATTGTATAATTAAATCTTGTATTGCCATCCATATATAATTTCTTTAACATTATCTTTGATTTGCGGCAGACCTATTTTTAGACCCATCAACCGATGTCGATTCTCCATCAAAGAGATCAGATGTTATGTAAGATTTTTAGTTAGCATCTATAATATATTAGCAGAAAAATGATTCTCATCCAGCAGGACACGATAATGTGTTGATCTACTTTTATGAATGAGGTATCAAGTTAAGGTATCCGTATTCATTCTCAGATATCATCTTTCTAAATTTGATGAAAAAGCTATTCTTATTTATGCTAATTTTTGATATGTTGAATTTTGAAGGTTATACTATCCAATGCTAATGTTTCTGGATAAAGAGAATATAAAATCATGTCATTTATATGGCTTCAATGCAACCTTCCTGTTTACAACCCAAATTTGTATCATTGCTTATATGGTCTGGTATGAGAATCTAAGACACTACAGAACTTCTGGATATAAATTTTTTTAACAAAATATATCTTGAACTCCTAATTTGATTTAAGTGTTATATCTCTGATAGGATGCTGACCTCATTATGCTTGCTCTTGCTAGTCATGAAGTTCACTTCTCCATTTTGCAAGAGGTTGTTACTAGAAATCATAGTAAGATATATGCTTTTATAGTTTTTATTAAAAATTCTGACATGTTCCTTGCTGGAATGCCACTATATATGATAGTGTTATCATTTTATGCAATAATTATCTAGGATATTCTAATTAAAAGCCATTACTTGGATATGATTAGACCTAGTAATGAAGCTATGATTGAAAGCCACCACAACCTGAGCCTTCAATTGATGCAAGCAGCCATGATAATATTTATCTTAAAATTTTATTTTGTTTGCTAACTTTTACTTATGAATAATGCCTAATTATCTAGTTTATATTATTTGTCTTGGTAAGAGGTTCTACAATTGGAAAGAAAAGAGGTTGAGGAAAAAGTAAAGGAGTTAAACATGGACATAATACAAAGTTAGAAATTTTTGATAAAAGGTAATTATTTAAAATTTATTTTACATGGTTAGTAAAATCTTATAATTTTTTTATTTGATACTCTTCGATGTCCTCACAAACCTCAACATCTTAGATTTAGAGCGATGCGCACATGGAGGAGATCGTGTAGAGACTTTTGAGCTAGCGACCTCAAAGCTTCTTAGATACTGTCCACAATACGGTCATGGAGATTCTCCAGGATTCACAGCTGCACGATCAGTTGGACTCATTGTCCCAACCATCACATCAAATAATTCTATTAATAAACTCTTGTACTTATTTTAAGTTTTTATATTTAGAAGCTTCACATGTTTAGGCTTGAATCAGAGAAGGAGATCTAGGGGCTAAAAATTCAATCAAACCATCCAATTGATGGATCGGATAAAATTTTCAAACTAGGGTTAGGGTTTAAAACATCCCCATTGAAGTGCTTGTCATCCCCATTCGCAATTGTGGTGTAGATGGGCACGAACCAAAAGAATGACTTTACGGCTTCCATACCGAAATGGCCACAATGGGAGATCAATGGCTTCAAGGTCTTCTCTGATGATCTCGAGCACTTCTCTACCAAAGATCTCATCTTCTTCTTGGAGTCCTCATTCTAGAAGTCGAAGTACGAGAAGGTTGCAGTGATTTTGAGTTTGCGGGAGAAATCCCTTGAGGCCAAGATTAGGAGGATAAGGGCAGATAGAGGTAGCATTTGGGATGTGAAATATAAGAGCTTGGATGCCCAAGTGGAGGCCATTGCTGAGAGGTAGAGTGCTTCATTGGAGGCAAAGCATAAGGAGCCAGAGGTCCAGAAGCTCATTGTATATGAGGATCTTGAGAAATCCAAGAGAAATTGTGTGAGGCTTGAAGAGCAATTAACCAGAATCAAGGAAGACCTGCGAGTAGTGCGAGTGAGGAAATAGAGGGCTCTAGAAAGAATCAATGCTTTATCAGCAAAGCTTGAGAAGAAGGAGAAGGAGAGGAGGGAAGAGTTTGTTGAGCTCAAGTCATTTGTTTATTCATGTCATTCTCAAGATATCACTATGAGCAATTAAAGTTCTTCTTCTTATATGATTTAGAGTGGAACAATTCAATTGATGGGTCAGAAATATTTATAGCTCCATATCATTGAATGAAATATGTAGGAATAATCTATTCGAGAATCGAAGGAGTGTGTTGAAAGATACATCTTCATATAGAAAAATACATCTTCATATCGAAACTTAAGTTTGGAAAGAAGATTTAGAAGATAAAAATTCAATCTAACAAACCAAACGATGATTGGGGTGTCTATAGCTCCGTATCATTGAATAAAATATGTAGAAATAATTTATTTAAGAATCGAAGTAGTATATCGAAATATACGTCTCCGTATCGACATATACACTTTGATATCGAAACTTATTAATAATTTGAAAATAGAATCTAAAAGGTAAAAATTCAATCTAACGATCTAAATAATGGGTCAGGGGTGTCTATAGCTCCATATCATCAAATAAAATATGTAGAAATAATCTATTTAAGAATCAAAATAATATATCAAAATATACTCCTCCGTATCGATATATATGCTTTCATATCAAAATTTATTAATAATTTAAGAATAAAATTTAGAAAGTAAAAATTTAATCTAACCATCTAAATGATGGAACGAGGATGTCTATAGCTTTGTATCATCGAATAGAATGTGTAGAAATAATCTGTTCGAGAATCGAAGTAATATATTAAAATATATGCCTCCATATCGATATATATGCTTTCATATCGAAACTTATTAATAATTAAAAAATATAACTTTGAAGATAAAAATTTAATTTAATCATTCAAATGATGGGCCCGGGTGTTTATAGCTCCATATCATCGAATAAAATATATAAAAATAATCTATTTGAGAATTGAAGTAGTATATCAAAATATACATTTTCGTATCAACACATATGCTTTCGTATTGAAACTTATTAATAATATTTTATTTTTTTTTATTATATGATACTGAGACATCCGACTTTCAACCATCAGCTAACGATGAGTAGGATCTTACATAATTTTTTTTATATGTATACAATTTTGATACTTGTAAAGCAGTATCTGAATGTAAAATTATATAATTTATATTTTTAATATAATATAATTAATTTTATATTTATGATTGTATTAAATAATTATTATCTTATTTATAATATATTTTAAAAAATATTATTACTTATTATTATGGTTAAAATAGGTTTTAAAATATTTAATTATAATTTTTTTAAAAAAAATTAAAAATTATTAGCGATAATATTAGCGATGATAATTATCGTTGCTAATAGGTTTTTGAAATTTTTAAAAAAATTAAAAATAATTAGTGACGATATTAACGATAAAAATTACCATCGCTAATAATTTTTTAAGATTTAAAAAAAATTAAAAACTATTAGCGACAGTATTAGCAACTATGCTGCCATCGATAATATCTTTTTAATTTTTTTTTAAAAAAATTAAAAAATTATTAGCGACAGTATTAGTGATAAAGATACCGTCACTAATAATTTTTTTATCAATTTAATTAAAAAATTAAAATTATTAGTGATGACTTTTTGTCACTAATACCGTCGCTAATTATGTTTATTAGCGACGATGACTTTGCCATCGCTAATAATAATAATTAGCGACTAAGGTATTTTAATTAGATTTTTAACGATAGTGTACTATCGCTAATAGCATTAGTGATGGCAAACTGACTATTAGCGATGGTAATTTGCCGTCGCTAATAATCAATTTTTTTGTAGTGAAAACCCTCAAATGCTCTATGATGTCGGTGGTCCTCACTATATATGGAATTGTATGGGGTTTGTGATGGTACATTAGTATTGTGGGAAGTTGGGCCATGAGACAAATGTATGCTCGAAGAGAAAGGAGCCTATAGTGTGGCTGGAGTATGAGCCCACATAGGCACCCCCAACTAGTCGAGCATCTCAAATGTGACCACAATAAGGAGGACGACAACAAAGGCCTAGGATCCAAGAAAGAGTTTATGCACTCACTTAGCAAGATGCTAATACCTCGAATTCTATAGTGATTAAGTATTATTCATTAATGTTACCATCTCTTTACCATGTTCGATAAGCAAATCTCATATAAAATTCATACATTGGGATTATAGCTAAAAATGAGAATGTGTAGTAGGTACGATTGGGTATAATTTAATTATGCTCATACTCTAGTTGATCTTAGTGCTAGACATTCTTTTATATATGTTAATTTTATTAAGAGAAATTGTGAATTTTTACTTGTGCTATTTGAGTCTAATCTAGGAGTTTCCACTTTGAGTGGTGATATTATTTTGGTGGATTTTGTCTATAAATCTTCCACCCATAGTATTACAGATAGAGAAATGATGGTAGACCCACTAGTGTTTGAGATGAAGGATTTTGATATAGTCCTCAGCATGCATTGGCTAATAGCATATCATGCCATTGTGGATTGTTTTAAGAAAAATAGAAAGCTTATAGATTCTAGATAAGCTAGAATTTAATTTCACAGGTAGCGGGTCATATCCTCCATTAAAGATAATCTTAATACAATACGTTGGGAAGCTTCTAGGGAGGGGATGTGTAAGATTCTTTGTCACTCCCCCGATCCGAGATTTGTGAATCGAGGGTCGCGGCAACCACCGCATACTCATGAAGAACTCTCTCCATAAGCATGCAAGGCATCTCATCACGATATCAATGCATCACAGCGGAATAAATTCAAATAATTATTATTCAATTTTAATTCAAGTAATTAAATCAAATATCTTACATCCAATAAAATTTTACTAAAACAATAAAGATAATAGATCTAAGTTCAATGAAGTTGACATTGCTAAATCTCGCCTCTAAAAGCTCTGTCCCAATATTTCTTCCCACTCTCGAAATTAATTATCTGAATCTAAAAAATAGAAAGAAAGGTAATGAGCTAAACAGCCCAGTAAGTAACAAATATCTCAACTAGATAATTCAGATATTATATAATTTTTAAGAATAATGCTGCAAATAAACATAAGAGTATATTTCATGCTGATTTAATATAAATTCAATATTTTCAAATATTCACATATAATATAATCATAAATCCGATTCGATTCAAAACACTCGTAACTCAACAGTCTCGACTATGACCAACGTTTAACCCCCATTGACGGGGTCCACAGAATACAAGCGCACAATCCCCACTGGCAGGGTCCACAAATACCAGCGCACAACTCTCACTGGCAGGGTCCACAAACACCAGCGCACAACCCCCACTGGCAGGGTCCACAAATACCAGCGCACAACCCCCACTGGCAGGGTCCACAGAAACATAGTTAGGCTGAGAACATAAATTCGATCTGTATCAAAATACTTTATACCATAATATATCATAATTTTTTTTTCACTGAACATGTGCATAAATCGACATACCATAATACTTCAAAAGTACTTTTCTTTCAAAACATAATTTTATAAATCATGCATAATTTCAGAGAATAATTATTTATTTTCAGAATAAATATGGAATATCTTGAGAAGATGATTCATTACTTACCTTTCACGGAGCACTGAATGAACAGATCGACTAACTTCTAGGAGATTCTTCCGTGCCTATTATCCAAAATTATATTTTTACATTAATTTTAATTCAAAATTAAATCTAACAAATCCTAGAATCAAAACCTCACTTAAAATCAGACTCTTCGCTAAACTCGATCAAAATCATCAATGAAGCCTTACACTTCGCTAATCCTAGAGGAATAACTTTAGAGAGAGAGAAATCCATCAAGAGAGAGAAATATTCTAGAGAGAAAAAATTTTAGAGAGAGAAAGTAGAGAGAGAAAGTCCAATTCCAGAGAGAGAAAGTCAGGGTTCAAACTGAAAGAAGAGAGAAGAGACAGAGAAACTCTCTCTCTCATCATTTTTTTTATTTTTTATTTATTTATTTATATATTTATTTGCTCATATATATATATAAATATATATATATTTATTTATTTTTATTATTATTATTATTATTATTATTATTTTCTTTTCTTTTTTTTTCTTCTTTTTCTTTTCTTTTCTTTTCTTCTTTTTCTTCTTTTCTTTTCTTTTTCTTCTTTTTCTTTTTCTTCTTTTTCTTCTTCTTTCTTTCTTTTTCTTCTTTTTCTTTTTTTCTTGGTTCTTCCCGTGCCGGAACAGGGGATGGTGTCCCCTCCTTTTGCCGGGCCGTTCAGGCCACGGCCGCCGCAGCGGAGGCCAGCGGCAAACAGGGGCCACTCCCCCGATCACGAAGGAGCGTGGTCGGCGGTCGATTACGATCGCCGGCGCCAAAAAATTCAAAGAAAAAGAGGCCCAAAACAGAGTCTCTTTTCCGACCGAAAATCGGCGACTCTCGTCGCCGGCAGCTGCGCACAAGAGCACGGAAAGAAGGGGAAGGAAGAGAGGAAAAGAAGGGAAGCTTACCATGACCTCTGGTGACCTCATCGGCGGCAGTCACGGTGAGAAATCAAAATGGTGACCGCGGCTTTACTTCGGGAAAATCGGAGGGAAGGAGAGAAAGAAGAGGCCGATGTTCGGTCTCAAGGGAGAGGGGGTCTTCTTATAGGGGACCCTAGGACTCCGAGGGGTCCTAGGATTCTCGGTCTCATCCAAATTTCGTCGGAGAAGAAGACTCCTATCGGAAGTCTTCTTCCCGGTTTTCTCTATTTTTTTTTCTTTTTTTCATTTTGGTGGGCTGAGATTGGGCTTGGGCTTGGGCTAGGTTTTGGGCTATCACATTCTTCACCCCTAAAAAGAAATTTCGTCCTCGAAATTTTTCATACCTGTCACCATTGTATTGGAAGCTTGTGCATTCTGTAGAGTAAGCGCATTCATTCTTCCCTGGTTTTTAGGAATCTGTCCACCACCCTTATGTTGTCCTTCATAAGTTCTTTGGCCAACTTGATTTTCTATTTTTAGCGGGCAGCTAGCAATTTTATGATCCATCTGACCACATTTGAAACAAGCACCTGTAATCCAATAGCAATCCTTGTCTGCATGATTTTTGCCACATCTGGAGCATAGCTCACCATCAATCTGTTGAGTCTTATTGTCTACTGCTCCCTTAGCTGATCTTTTGATGTTTTTATTATTCTGCCCTTGTGTATCATTTGATTTTGCTCTCTTTCTTTGCTTTCTTTCTCTTTCCATACGTTCTTCATTGACTTTCCTTTCAATTATTAGTGCTTTGTTTACCACGTCGGCATAAGTTGTCAATTCATATGGAACCACTTGTTTTTGAATTCCAGTTCTCAGTCCTATCTCGAACTTGTGAACACGTTCTTGCTCACCATCCACTAATCTCGGAGCAAATTTTGCTAACTCTGTAAATTTTGCTTCATATTCAGTCACACTCATATCCTTTTGCTTCAAATAAATAAACTCTTGCTCTTTCTGGATCCTTATACTCCGAGGAAAATACTGATCATAGAATGCAATCCGAAATCTTTCTCAGGTAAGTATTTCGCCGTCTTGTTCATGCTTGCGATGTAGTCGCTGACACCAGTTGTATGCTTCTCCTTGTAGTAAATAAGCTGCATATCGAATCTTTTCTTCATCAAGACACTCTTGGACAGCGAAAGCCTTCTCCATTTCCATTATCCAGTTGTCAGCCTCCAAAGGTTCAGTAGTCCCCTTGAAAGCTGGAGGGGCAAGCTTTTTAAATTCTGAAATATTATTCCGTTGTACTGGTTGCTCTCCATGTTGTGGTGGTAGATGCTGATGTTGTTGTGTATCTCGTTGTATCTGCGGTTGTTCAAACATTTGCTGCTGTATTTATTGTTGCGCTTGTACCATCCTGATTAGGGTCTGCATTAACTGAGCCATATATGGTTCTTGACATGCTCTCGAAGCGCTCCCATTAGGATCTACGACTCCCTCCTCCTGAGGGGTGCCACTGGTCAGATGAGGAGTGCTACCATCCCGTGGTTGTGATGTCTCTCTTGCAATTCCTTGAGTAGTTCTTGTCATTCTACGGGGAGGCATGGTAACCTTGTAGTAGTAAAACTTTATTAGATTCATTTATCTATTTGTTAGGATGGGTTTATTATGATGCTCATACTCTAACGTCCCAATATTCCTAATGTTTACCCACCTACACTCATACTATGTCAAATTCTGTGTCATAATTTATCCACTTATGCTCTGATACCATATTAATTGTCACGCCCCCGATCTGAGATTTGTGAATCAAGGGTCGCGACAACCGCCGCATACTCATGAAGAACTCTCTCCATAAGCATGCAAGGCATCTCATCACGATATCAATGCATCACAGCGGAATAAATTCAAATAATTATTATTCAACTTTAATTCAAGTAATTAAATCAAATGTCTTACATCCAATAAAATTTTATTAAAACAATAAAGACAATAGATCTAAGTTCAATGAAGTTGACATTGCTAAATCTCGCCTCTAAAAGCTCTGTCCCAATATTTCTTCCCACTCTCGAAATTAATTATCTGAATCTCAAAAATAGAAAGAAAGGTAATGAGCTAAACAGCCCAGTAAGTAACAAATATCTCAACTAGATAATTCAGATATTATATAATTTTCAAGAATAATGCTGCAAATAAACATAAGAGTATATTTCATGCTGATTTAATACAAATTCAATATTTTCAAATATTCACATATAATATAATCATAAATCCGATTCGATTCAAAACACTCGTAACTCAACAGCCTCGACTATGACCAACGTTTAACCCCCATTGACGGGGTCCACAGAATACCAACGCACATCCCCCACTGGCAGGGTCCACAAATATCAGTGCACAACCTCCACTGGCAGGGTCCACAAATACCAGCGCACAACCTCCATTGGCAGGGTCCACAAATACCAGCGTACAACCCCCACTGGCAGGGTCCACAAAAAAATAGTTAGGCTGAGAGCATAAATTCGATCTGTATCAAAACACTTTGTACCATAATATATCATAATTTTTCTTTTCACTGAACATGTGCATAAATCGACATACCATAATACTTCAAAAGTACTTTTCTTTCAAAACATAATTTCATAAATCATGCATAATTTCAGAGAATAATTATTTATTTTCAGAATAAATATGAAATATCTCGAGAAGATGATTCATTACTTACCTTTTACGGAGCACTGAATGAACAGATCAACTAACTTCTAGGAGATTCTTCCGTGCCTATTATCCAAAATTATATTTTTACATTAATTTTAATTCAAAATTAAATCTAACAAATCCTAGAATCAAAACCTCACTTAAAATCAGACTCTTCGCTAAACTCGATCAAAATCATCAATGAAGCCTTACACTTCGCTAATCCTAGAGGAATAACTTTAGAGAGAGAGAAATCCATCAAGAGAGAGAAATATTCTAGAGAGAGAAAATTCTAGAGAGAGAAAGTAGAGAGAGAAAGTCCAATTCCAGAGAGAGAAATTCAGGGTTCAGACTGAAAGAAGAGAGAAGAGACAGAGAAACTCTCTCTCTCATCATTTTTTTTATTTATTTATATATTTATTTGCTCATATATATATATATATAAATATATATATATATATATATATATTTATTATTATTATTATTATTATTTTCTTTTCTTTTCTTTTCTTTTTTTTTCTTCTTTTTCTTTTCTTTTCTTCTTTTTCTTCTTTTCTTTTCTTTTTCTTCTTTTTCTTTTTCTTCTTCTTTCTTTTTTTTTCTTCTTTTTCTTTTTTTCTTGGTTCTTCCTGTGCCGGAACAGGGGATGGTGTCCATTCCTTTTGCCGGGCTGTTCAGGCCACGACTGCCACGGTGGAGGCCGGCGGCAGACGGGGGCCACTCCCCCGGTCACGAAGGAGCGTGGCCGGCGGTCGATTACGATCGCCGGCGCCGGAAAATTCAAGGAAAAAGAGGCCCAAAACAGAGTCTCTTTCCCGACCGAAAATTGACGACTCTCGTCGCCGGCAGCTGCGCACAAGAGCACGGAAAGAAGGGGAAGGAAGAGAGGAAAAGGAGGGAAGCTTACCTTGACCTCCGGTGACCTCGTCGGCGGCAGTCATGGCGAGAAATCAAAACGGTGACCGCGGCTTTACTTCGGAAAAATCGGAGGGAAGGAGAGAAAGAAGAGGCCGATGTTCGGTCTCAAGGGAGAGGGGGTCTTCTTATAGGGGACCCTAGGACTCCGAGAGGTCCTAGGATTCCCGGTCTCGCCCGAATTTCGCCGGAGAAGAAGACTCCTATCGGGAGTCTTCTTCCCGATTTCTTCTGTTTTTTTTTTCTTTTTTTTTTTCTTTTTTTCATTTTGGTGGGCTGAGATTGGGCTTGGGCTTGGGCTAGGTTTTGGGCTATCACATTCTTAGCTGTTGTAAGAGATACTAAACATAAGGAATTGAAGTTGGAGGATGTTTTAGTTGTAGGGAATTCCTCAACATCGTTCCTAAGGAGCTTCCGAGGCTACCTCCAAATCAAGATATTGAGTTTTTTTTATCAATTTAATTCAAAGAATTAGTAACATCTTTAAGACTCAGTATAGAATGGCTCTTGTTGAACTGAATGAGTTGAAAGAATAATTGTAGGAGTTACTAAATAAGGACTTTATTTGACCCAATGCATCTCCTTAGAGTGCTCTAGTACTATTCAGTAAAAAGAAAAATGGAAGCTTTAGGCTTTATATTGATTAGCAAGAGTCAAAGAAGGTAATAATACTAAATAAATATCATTTGTCAAGAATTGATGATCTGTTTAATCAACTGTAGGAAGCACAAGTCTTCTAAAAAATTGACCTACTATAAAAATTCAGAAATTTAGTATGAAATATATCTACTTACCAAAAGTTTTATATTTAATGATGAAAATAAGAAATGAGAATGGCAAATCATTTTGATCAATATTTTTAATAATAATATAAGATGTCATCATAAAATATGTATCTTTTATTATTATTTTTTATTTTGTCACAAAAAATTCAACATATTAATTAGAGCCAGAAGAGAGGTCTAATTTGTCCTCTTTTGCGGTCCACCAGACTCCGTCAAGTCGTAGACGGCGTGATAGAGTCTTGTTGTACTTCAAGAGAGGACGGATTAAACATCTCTTTTTGTTATTTTGACAAAACTACAGTGTTAACACTCCGTCACCTGGACAGAGTAACAGTTCTACTTCTGATATGGTATTGAAGAAGTTTTGATGTGGCAAATTAATAATTCCCTAAGAAAAAAAAAAGATTTCGAACATCATTAGTGGCCAAGCCCGTTGTGAAATGCACCAGTCCCGCGTCTTGCCTCATTAGCACCATCTTGAAGCAGGTAAATAAGTTGTGTTGCGTAGAAATACTATCTTTTGTGTATCTAATTTTTGATTTATGCTTTAAAACGGAAAGAATAATCAAGTCTTGTGAGATAACAAGACGACTACTGGTCTCTCCTAAGTTTCATAATTGTCAGCCTTGCAGGAAGTCTTCCTGATCTCAACCAATTTGGCCTTTGGAAAGACACAAATCGTTCAGGTTTGCTAGTTTCTCTTTTTCACTCCTGTTTTTATTTGGGCACAACACTATCACAATAAGAAGAGAAAATGTGAGGTCACTTATTATATATGTAACAAATTTGCAACAATCACATCACATAGCAGGAAAGGAAACTATAATTTGGCGTTCCATGACTTCCACTTTCCAGTGGCACATTTTATTGTTGGCATGTAGGGCCTCATTTCCTCGATAACCAAGAAAATAATAAGAGTTGATATTTATCCTTTGAGGAACTCGCGATACCAACGAGCAGAGTCCTTGGGGTACCTCTTCAAGCCATCTTTACGATCAATGTAGACAAGCCCAAAACGCCAAGTGTAACCAAAGTCCCATTCAAAGTCATCCATCAAAGTCCATGCAAAATATCCTCTCACATCCACTCCTTCCCTGCCATATTAATACCCAATGAAGTAAGTATTGGACTTATCTATTAGGATAATTAGCCATTCCTTGAGTATTGGAGTGTGGAATGATTTCATTTATGTTAAATTACAGACAAGATTAATCTTGTTTGCTGGCAAACCTGATTGCTCTTTGAACAGACAATAGATGCCGCCTGTGAAAGTCAATTCTCTCATTATCCTTTAGTGCTTCCTTGATAGGCAAAGACGCATTATTGGCCTCAAGATACCCTAGGCAACAATGAATCATGTGTAATATAAACTGGACTTGTCCTAGTATATAAGAATTACCAAAATTTTTGAATAAAAATCTACAGGACCACCTTACCATTCTCAGTGATGTAGATGACTGGGCTATTGTATTTTCTCTTTACGTATCGTAAGAGATCTCTAATCCCTTGTGGGTAAACATATTGCCAGTCACCACCAGACTGCAGTATATACATGGCCCACAAAAATATCTTTAATGATTACTATTACTGTTTAGGGAGTAAGAGATCTAAATATGATGTGTTGAATCCATTTGTAAGCTTCATTGAAGTAGTTGAAGGTGCAAAATTTGTCTGATGACTACAGACAACGCCCGTATAGAATTATTTCAATTGAAAGGGAAAAAAATGACTGAAGATGCTATGTGCGGTGATGTAAGTGCAAGCATACGCTATCTAATTAATTTTCATACTGCATAAGAGATGACCAATTGCTACTTCATTATTCCAGTTCTGTCAAACTGTAGTTGAAAATATTAATGTAATGTGCGTGCATATACATGCATTTGTATGCGTTTGATACGTGGAGTTGTATTCACTGTTGTGTATGTGTTTAGGTGAGTGTGGTTGTATGCTTGGTATTCTCTAGTTGCAACATAGGAGGATCTTACTGTTTTAGCTAGAGGGACCCCGCGACGTACACCTGTTGCATGAGAGAAAATATGTGAATAAATATAGTTATGAATAACAAAGATTATTGACACAGTAATGGATTCTTTTTTTCTTGGATTACAACCAAGAGGAAAAGTTTTAATGATCCTAAGATTGTTACGCTGATCTAGTGTTTTGTTTAGTAAAATCTAGAAAAAAAAAAGAAATTTTATTATAATAAATATAAAATTTGACTATAGAAAAATATGGATACGCTTGATATCTGATTTGTATCCATATTGATTTAAAATAAATATAGATATACTTAATATTCGATTTATATCCAAATCTATTTTAAACAAATATAGATATTAATTTTAATATTTATTTAATATCTATATCTATATTTATATCTGTTGAAAAATATGCGTATACCAATATCCGATATTGACATGTTTAAAGAGTGTTTATGACCTACTAGCTCATCATCGGCTAATAGGTTACTAATGAAAGCCATCCAAGAGAAATGCATGTGAGGAACTGATGAATTTTCTTCTTTGATGCAGAAGCTTATGGTTGTTTGCTTTATATATATATTAGTATGGAGATCTCTCCCCGCCCAATGTAACGTACCAAAATAAAAAGTAGTGTTTATACCCTAACCAACTTTCTGGTACTATGAAACAAAAACAACTTGGTGATGATCCAGGTCTTTTAGCATATATGACAGCTAATTATTGTACTTAGATATATTTCGATTTTACTGGTCATTTCAAAACCGAAAAATTCTAAGACCCCATGAACAAGTAAAAGATTGATGACACTTTTTAAACTAGAGTTCTAAGCTATAAGCCTCAAATAAGAACATACAAGCATGCTTATTCACGTTTACCTGTCTGGAAAGTGTGGGAATCGGTGTTATAGCTAATGTTGACTTTCTTTAAGATGGAAACAATTTTGGCATAGTTTGAGGTGTAGTAGTTTAGTCCAATGAAATCAAATGATCCCTTGACCATTTTAGATTGCATTGCTGTGAATTGTGGTAAACGGTCCCCAACGAGCGCCCTCATGATAAATGGATAGTCCCCTTGAGTCAATGGGTCGATGAACCTATTAGTCAAGAATGATGCAAAAATTACTCATTAATTAATCAATACATTTCCTTAACAAAAACCACTGTACTAGGAGTAGGGTTTTCTATTACTCACCAGCCCAACATGAAATCTAGAGCTCGCTCGGCTGCCTCAACATCGGACTTGGAACTTGAGTAGGGAATGAAATAATGAGAGAAATGGGATATACCTATTATTCCCTTCTGCCTTGCCTGTATAACCATTTGACCATTTATAATTTGAAATATTTAAGGATCATCAAACAATTAGCAAAAATGTATGTTGTCATCACTATCATGGCACCTATCAACTGCACATACAATAGTTTGATCAATGGTGTAATGTTTTGCAAAAAATAACATAAGATCAAATAGACCATTGGGTCATATATCATCGGGAGTCTAACATGACCCCGAGCATATATATTAATTGGAGCTAGCTTGCTACCTGGTACTTATCCTTGTAAAGCTTTACAGTGGTTGCATGGGCTAGAATTAGGTGATGGCATGCGAGATAAGGCTCCCTTCCTGAATCACCACCATCACACTCACCATCCCAAGGCGAACAGCGGTTAGGTGGATAGGCACCAGCTGCATATCCCTTTTGGCAAAAACTATATGGTTCATTAAACGTGATCCAATGCTTCACGCGATCACCAAACTCCTTAAAGCAAATGTCAACATAGTTGCGAAAATCATCCCTGTATATTTTTTGTATTCGATATAACTGATTAATATACGTTCTCTTAAAAGGTTATAACTAACAATGTAAAGAAAAAAATTGTGCAGGTCTTTTCTCCAAGACTTCTGTAGAAGTTTACTGCTCAAACTTTGCCAGCATGTAGGTGAAGTATGTACATACATGTTCATATGAACCATTTTAGGTCAAGATAATTTGCCTTTTTCCGACTAAAGTCATTATCTTACATTAGCATTTGGTCTTCTGAAATTTGTTTTTATCACTTCCTATCATCCCTCGCTTTTCCCACCAATATGCAATCACTAGAATTTCGTGCCACAAAAGTAATATCTTATTCTAAAGGCAAATTCCATACCTATATGCAGCTTCAAATCTTTTGTCATCATGCGTTGTTCCAAAAAATAAAAAAATAAAAAAACAAAACAAAAAAAAATAAAAAAACAAGGAAAGAAAGAAAAAAGAAAAAAAAAAGAATAGGCGCTCTCCAACAGAGGCTAGTACTGCAACCGTTCACGAACTGCAGTCAACACTGATGGCAAGCTAAAACCATTCTAAAAACCAAGAGGCACACCTTTGCAATTTTTCACGGCTCTGTGTCACAAATAGGAAATCTGTTGATACAAGAACTGGAAGATGTTTGTTTAACTCACACAATGTGGGGGCTGAGGAATCCCCCATAAAGGGATTCAAGGGCTTGAGGAAGATCCCAGTGAAAGAGGGTCACAAAGGGCTTCAGTCCTGTAAGTTTTCATGGCAGATGATTAATGGATCTACATCTAAATTCAAAGTGAAACAATGATTAGAGAGAGAATGAATGATAATATAATTATGATGGATTCACAGAATTCATTTTTTGGAGCATGGACCTTTAGATATCAGCTCGTCGATGACATTGTTGTAAAATTGGATGCCTTCTTTGTTGATTCCACCAGTGAGGCTTCCATCTGTCGTTTAGACAATTAAAAGAAAAAAAAAAATCTAATTGATGTAGTGCTTGCAGAAGGAGTCAAATGAAACCATAGGAGTTTCAAAGATATGTTTTCATCAGCATTGGTGGTTGGTTTCCTTACTCGGCAAAATCCTGGGCCAGGAGATGGACATCCTAAAAGCATCCAAACCAATATCTTTCATGATGCCTATGTCTCCCTGAAATTTCAATGCATTAACAATTCACAGAAAAATGAAATATAAATCCTAAGGATAGCAAATGATTTGCATTCGAATAGATTGTGATAAAAGTGCTACCTTATAACGATGATAGAAGTCTATGGCTACATCTCCATTGCTTCTATCTTTTATTTTTTCTGCTCATCACAATATAATAAGATTATAAAGAGGCTAAAACAAGGTAAATATACGAGGACTCATGCAAGGGTGTGCTTTGTTTAGCAATATACGAGATAGATCCTAGGTAGTTATGAAATGGCAATGGAATTCTAATAACATTTTCTGATTAGTTTTTTTTGGGTGAGATCCTAACTTGTTATAACATATCATCAAACAGATCAAATATTTTGATCCAAGCAATCCCAATTTTTGAAACATTAGAAAATATCTTTCACTTGAAATATTTAATTCAAAATTCAAAAGTTGTCTATGATGGAGGTTTATATACTATCTACAACAGGGGACCCTTCGGTCTATAATTAGAAAATTTAAAGCAAATCAAGAATGGTATTGATTTTATATAATTATTCACTAGCATGGAATCCACAACCATAAACAATTAAAATCAACCTTAAATTTACTATTTTAATATTCTGAAATTTAATATTTGTCCACTTGCAGGCCTCTATAATTGTTTGGTTCCATGATGATTCATCGTTATCTTTTCCTATCCTAACTCTTAAAAATCTAGCTCACAGTTCTTAGATATATGTCCTAGAAGTCAATGGCTAATATATTATAATAAATTTAGGACACAATTTTATACTTAATATATTAATTTGATCAATAAAAAGATAAGTTTTCATTCAAGAGTGATGTATCCTTGAATCGTCCATAGAATTAATACTTTGATACACATTCTCAAAGTATTGAGAATTAGAGGCATGTATAATTAATTTCTAAATACTTCCAATCATAGTATCATCATGAGAATGGCAATTGATCCGGATAGATCGGCACACAGATCGCTTTCTTCTGAATAGATGAGTCTTTGGTCTACTATGTAAAGATACTGAGCGATGAGTGCAGATAGTTGTTAGAGAACAACTAGTACTGAGTATGACCATACAAGAAATCACTTGAATTTCTAATCAATCGTTAGTGATTGTCTCAATGCTATAGTTGTGTAAATGGTTCTTTGACCTACGATGGTATGATTGCTCGCAATAGACTATTGAAGTTTGACTGACACATAAATATGACCTCATTGAGACCTTATAGTGGATATTGGTGATAGTTGATCCACTGTAGGAGTAGGGTGCACATGTAGATAGAATCTATCAATCTTAATAGAGAGGAGTAGTCCTATAGGATTTGAAAGGCTAAGTTCGAGAGTTTGTGGCCACAGCAGTATGATTGATGAAAAAGAATTTTCATGAGAATCACAATTAGATTTGAGTTAATTGAATCTATTATATGACTGATGATGAGGTTTGATAATTTATTCATAACCTGCCATCTAGTTGGGACTCATGATAGAGAAACTAAATCACATGTAAACTATACCTTAAGGTTCTTTTTTGATTCTACTAGGTTGCCACTACATACTACTAGGTGTCACTGGTGGATTGTGAGAGCTCACTAGGGTTGCTCAGGATCAACAATCCTTGATGAATTAAAGTGAAATCATTCTAACATATTGAAAAGAGTTTCGATTATACTATGATAGAGATCATAGTATATCTCACTACCAGATAGAATTGAACCTATAGGGTCATACAATAAAGAGATTAGATCTGAAATAAGTAATTGGGCTTATGAAGTCTTAATTAAGTTTAAAAAAATTCTGTTGAGTATAGGATAACCGTACTAGCACATGGTTGAATCCAATTTTCTCTTTGCACTTGAATTACTTATTTGATAAGATTAATTCAAATTAATTATCTACTAATAATTTTAATGAATTAAATTCATTGGACTCTAATTATTAGATCCCTAAGATTTTGGATCATATGCATTAAAGATTCAAATTTTTAATCAATTTTTTTGATTGTTTGCATGGGGCACCACTTGATTTAATCAAGTTGGGTGTGCCCACATAAAAGAGGGCATGAAGGACCAGCATGGAATGTCCCCTAAGCGCTATATGGCATATGAAAATATGGATGAAAAGCCTCCAATAGTTGGCACCTTATAGATCTCCAAAAGGGGATCAAATATCTAAGGCTACAAGGATTCCTAATGCAAGTAAGACTTGTATTAAGGAGCTATTTAGTTTTGAATATGATTTAAACCTTTTGCCTATTTAAAAGGGCCTTCTCTAAGGCTCTTATGATTAGGTTTCCAATAGCCCATGCCTCCCATAAGGTTTCCCCATGCCTCCCTCTCTTCTCCCTTTGGATCCAACACCCAAAGGAGCTTGGGCATCCTCCATCTCCACGCCTAAGAGGGGCTTGGGCATTCCCTTTACTTGTTAATTTTCAGACTTTGATTACTTAATAATCAAGAAAAAGAGAGCAAGAAAAAAAAAAGATAAAGATAAAAAAAAAAAATTAAAGAGTTGATCATAATCTAGGCTTCATTTAGATTCTCAGAATGATTGTTCTTAGAGAAGAAAGATCAAAATCAAAGAGAACTGTTTCAGATTGATCTTGAGTAGATATCCATAGAGGCCAGATACTTGCATGGCTAAGGAAGAATCTATTCTCTTCCAAATCAATATTCGAAGAAAAAAATTATAAAATAGGTATGTGATTCGATCATATATTTAATTTCAGCATAAAACTCAACATATGTTCAATTTCAGCATATCAAGTTGATCCTTGTATTCTATATTTTATGCATGTATGACTTAGATTAAAAGATATTTTAATATTTTATTCTACTATATTATTTAAGAAAAAAAAATTTTGAAATACACATGCATGTCTCTACACAAAATTTTAGTAGTGGTATCAGGGCCATGGATTTCATATGCATGAAATTGACATATATATTTTTGAAAAGAGTTTCAAAATCTAATTTTTCTTGATACATGAGATATATAGATGATTACTTTGAATTTAAAATTTATTTTAGATTTAATTTTTAGTTCATATATTCGATATATGAAGGCATGCATAGATCTAAAATTTATTCTAAATAGGATTCTAGTTCATGTATATATGATATATAGATGCATGATAAATCTAAAAATTATTTTAACCTGATTTATGATTTATATATGAGATGTATTATTACATATTTAGATCTGAAGATCGGTTTCAATATGATCCATGATTTGTAAATGAGATATATGATATCATATTATGATCTGAATTTTTGTTTAGATCTGAATTTTACATACATATATGAGATATATGTTTGTATGTTAAATCTGAAAATTAGTTTCATAATTTAAAACTTATCTTTTATATAAAAAATTTAGATCTGAAATTTAGTTTTAGAATCAAAAATTTGTGTTTGTCCATGAGAATTTTGGTTATGGATAAATCAAAAATTAAGTTATGTTATTAGATTACATCTAGAGTTTTTGATTTGAATATAATGGGTCTAATTTGATTAAGTAGTTGATCAAACTGAGTTAAGTGTTTATTAGGATTAGATCAATTAAGTTTAAAATTATACAATTATTATTGATCAAATCGATTAAATCTCATATATAGAATCGATTAACCTAAGGATCTAATTCGGCTCGATGGCTTGAGCCTGATTCGCTTAAGCTAACCTATTTAGATCAATTAACCTATGGTATCTAAGATAAGTAATTCAGAGGTGGTTATTTAATTAGTTTCATTTATTTATCTGATCAATTTATTGGTATCTAAAAAAAGCAATGAGGAGACCCCCATCGGTCTCTACTTATCTGACCAATTTGGAAGATTGAGTCTTGAATAAAGTTGCTTAGCGATTTGGTTTAGCCTATGTCAATTAGATCAGTCATATGATGACTAATTAGATGAGACCTAAATCTAAATCTTTCCATAAATATTAAGTCCATAGATCTTCCATCGTTGTAGATGTGTGGGCATGGTACTGGTGTTGATTATTCTTGACTGATCATAATGGTTTAGTTATACTAGGAATATGCAATCACTCTATTAGCAAAGAGTTACTCCAAAATAAGGATGGGGTTGGGCCCAATAACTATTAGGTGAGGGTCCCAATAATGGCTTTGCACCTATTTGTGAAAGGTGGGTCAGATTTAAATAAGAAGCATGGTCTATAACTGTTAGATGAGCTCAAATAACTTAGAGATCAAGTCACTGCAACATATTTAGAGAAGCATCTGGATGAAGAATTATCCATATATTGGTGTGCATATTATCAATAACTGTTAGGTGAGGTACGTGGCATCGATGGGACCGTAGCACCTACTAGAAATTCAATTGTCATGTTAAGGTTTTCACTTCCCATTTAGGGAGTGGAGAGATCTGATAAAATAGTGAAAGTCATTATTTGCTTCTTCAAGTCTCTATAGCAAATATAAATTTAAAGTACAAAAGTCTAATTTGAATCTTTACTCTCACAGTTAAACCATGTCAACTTCAAACCCTCTAGCCCGCATCCTTGAGTCCAATCATTTGATCGAAACTAATTATAAAAACTAACTTAGAACCCTCAAGATTATCCTAACTTCTAAAAAATTAGATCATGTACTCAATCAAGAATATCTTATGTTATCAAACCATCCTACTACTGAGCAAAGAACAGCATATAAAAAGTGGACGGATGAAGACAGTTGGGTTAAGTGTTATATGCTGTTTCCATGTCAAATGAGTTGTAGAGCCAGCATGAGCACATGCCCACTGTCAGGGCTATGATCACTCACCTACAAGAGTTGTATGATGAGCAGAGCTGCACAGCGTACTTCAAAGTATCCAAGAGACTCTTCAATCTGAAGATGCACGAAGGACCGTCAATCCATGAGTACTGTATGACAGTGATTAAAGATATTGAGGAGCTTGAAAAGATTGGGATTAATATGCAAAAAAAATTATAGATGGATTTGATCCTTCAATCCCTTATGAGTTCATATAGTCAATTTATTATAAATTTTCATATGAACAAACTTGATTGCACTATACACGAACTGGTTAACATGTTAGTCACTATTGAGAGAACTTTGAAGAGTTCAAGGGGCATTGTTCTTGCTGTGGAGCAGACCTCTTTATCCAAAAGAAAGTCTGGTTGGAAGAAGAAGAATAAACCCACAAAGAAGCAAAAAAAAGAGAGCAAGTCAAAGAAAGACATTCAGAAGATGGCTGAAGCAAAGAGAAAATATTTTCACTATGATACTAAAGGCCACTGGAGGAGGAACTGTCCACTCTACTGTTGGGAAATGTGTCCCAAAAAGTCAATCGTCAAGCTGTTGACGGTTGAGTAACCAAGTATTGTAATTGATTTGTTAATAAATAAAATATATTTGGCATTTTCATCATAAGCTTTCATCTTCTAATGAACTCCATTGTTATGATGAAGTCCTTAGGACTATTTAGATTCGATAAAGAGAGATTTATCGATTAGTCCTTAAAACTGTTCACGACCAAATGATAGGCTGTTAATAAGGACAACAGCTTCTATCGAGCATAGGTCACTGTAGGCCATATGGATTGGTTGTCCTCTTAACCAAAGAGTGTGGAGACACTGGTATGGCATACAGGTGAGATGTAAGGGTACATCATCATGGAACGTGACCAACTCCAGAGCATTCTGCTGTCGAGAATGTCTCTGATGGGATATAGGTATAAGTATCCCTTAGACCTGAGATCGTCTCAGTGACTTACAAGCAACTCACTGTGCTTTGGTACTGGACTAACTAAATTTTTAATTCAGGGATGGAAGGCTTCTGGGCACAGTCAAGTACTTGCAAAGTCAGAGTGTGATAGAGATGGGATTGACCACTCCAAGAGTTGGAGAAGAATGAGTCACTGTTTCAATTTAGCAAAACCTTGGCCAGGATAATCCATCAGATGGATTTGATATTTTGAAATACAATGTGGACAACCTGATCAGAGTTGACAGTTGAACTCTGAGGTGTCCTATGATCATTTTGGTCAAGGGGATGAATTATATGAAAACTATATCCGCATGGGTTCTAAGGATGTTGTTCTACACATTCGATCTATCCGGTCGTCGGGTACCATTGCTAGATGGTCACTTCGATTGGTATAAAAATTTATTCCTATGCTACCGACTTAGGTTCGGACCTATGAGGTCACACACATTAGAGTTCATGATCCGATCAGATGGTTGATCAATGATTAAGAATCGTTCTAGGGTTAAATGATCAATATGATTGACATTTAACCCAGTGCAAGTGTTGCAGGAGGATCTATTAGCAATTCGATTGCTGATTGGCTTAATTTGATTAAGCCAATGGGCTGAGATTAAGTCTAATTAAATATAATTTAATAAGATTTAGTTTGGGTTTGATTGGATCAAGTCCAATTGGTTTATTGGATAAGCCAAGTGCAAGAAAAAACTAATCCTAGTTCAACTAGGACTTGGGTCAATCTAATTTCTAATTTGATTAAAAAATTAAATCAGATTTAAATCTAATTTAATCTGATTAAATTAGATTCTTAATTAGGTTAAGACCTATTTTAATTAGGTTGATCTAATTTTGATTTGATTTAGTTTGGAAAACCAAATTAAAACAAGTCATAAGACAGAATCCTAGTAAGACTAGGATTCCACCTTGCGCCACATAAACCTTCTCCATGCCCTCTCTCTTATTCAACGCCAATCTCCACTTATTTTATGCGACAAAAGCCCTCTCCCAGATCTCTCCCATGTTCACAAAAGGTCTCCTCTCTTCTTTCTTACATGGAAGGTGGTTTGGATCAAATCTAAAAGGAATAAGTTTGGATTTCGAATTCTATGAGATAGAGTTTTAGAAATCCAAAACTCTTTCAATTTTGCACCGAATTTATCCAAATTTTTTTTAGAATTTTCATGGCTTTTTAGGGTATACATTGTGCACCCTTTTCTGGTGATCCATGCATGAAAATATGAAGGAGGTGCTCAAGAGTTAGGCATCCCTTAACTTGCCATATTTGGATAAGCCTTGACTAAGTGTTTGATCTAGATAAGGACTCTATCATATCTCTCTATATAAGAAAAGTTTCTTTGTAAAATTTTAGGAGAAGTCAGAAATTTGAGAGACCTTTGTGCCATCCAAAAATCAGAGAGAAATACCTTTGGGTCATGGAGATATAAAAGATGCAAGTTTGGGTGTCTTGAGAGAAAAACGTGAAGAAGAAGAGGGTCTTCTTCTAGGGTTTTTGTTTTCATATCTTTCCTCCCTCCATCTTGAGTTTCCTGAGAGCATCTCAGATCTGAAACTCCTTCTTCTACTTTTCATCTTTGGAAGATTCCAAATCAAGAAGAAGGAGGCACCTAATCAACCATCAAAGAAGGATCAGTGCAGTACTAGCATACTGTGCTGATTTCCTGAAGCAGGACTTCTGATCGAGATTCGTGGGCTCGTGTGGACGACTCCTAGAAGCCGGATACGTGTGCGGCTTGCAACATCATCCTCAAGCCCAGATCAACAAGGTTAGAACGTATAACTTGCAAGGTAATAGATCTGATCTATTGTTTAATACATACATTAGATGTAGTATAGAAACATGTTGATATGATCAACATGTAGTTCATGCTATATTTATATATTTTAATTTTTGATTTAATACTATGTAATAATCATATAATAGGATCTTAGATATAAGGATTTTCTGATTTTAAAAAATAAATTTTGATTTATTTTAGTCTTCCGCTGTATGATCTTGAAAAAGTTTCAAGATCTAACCCTGAAACCCTAGATCTGGTTCCTTCAATTGGTATCAGAGCCTAGGTTCTTTATTACATGATTATTTATACATGCTTATATTATTTTTTAGATTAGATCTAATTTATAATCTAATTATTAAATCTGAAATTAAAATTTTAAATCAATCACAAACTGCAAGGTTGTCCTGCTGTAAGGTTTACCCCTTACAGTGCAAAGGTTGTCCTAGTTTGTGTAGATCTATCTTTAATCATAAATTTGTTAGATATGATCTAGATTAAATTTATGATTTATTAGATTTAAAAGATATTTAAATCTGAAATAAAATCTTTTTGTTAATAATTTTTATACAAAGAAATTGTTTAAAGTTGAAATTATTTCAATTACATGAACCTGTTTAGATTAGATCTAAAGTAGTTTCATGTTTATTTCACTTGCATCTTGATTATGAATCAAACATGAAATATGGTTGGTAGAATCATATTATAAAATTATTTTACAAATATGAAAATTATTTTTTGAAAAGCCAAACCCAACCCTCAGCCCAAAACTTAATTAAGAATTAAGAAGTTGTTTGAATAGGTTCTAGGATTGTGAATTGAAGAACCTAAGATACAAACCATAACACATTGGGTTAATGGGTTAGCGGAAATTAGGTCCATTAATTGGGTTAGACCTATGGTTAGATTGAAGATGGACTTAATTAGAGAATTGACTAAATCTAATCAATTGTTGTCTTAGATTAGGTCAAGGATTCTCTAGATCAATTATAATAGTTGTAGTTGGTCAAGTCCATGTCTTTAACGAGAACCAAATGGACTTGATTCTTGGCTAAGCGGTCTAGCATGAACTGTTAGGTTGATCTAATCGAAACTAATTAAACCAGTTGGTGTCTAAGGTAAACCAGACCGGTGGTTTTTAATTGGGAGCCCGCTTACCTGGCCATTTCTGATGGTGTCTATGGCAAGCTTTGGCAGACCCTCCCACTGATCGAACTTACCTGACCTCTTGGTGAAATTATGTTTTGATCGGATCACTTGACTATTCGAGCTAACCCATGTCAGCTAGGTAAATCAGTGTGACAGATTTAGGTGCTCCTAGACCGGCCCTGGTCTCCCTTAAGCTGACTTGGTGAAGCCAGTGGGAGGATCATGATAAGCTGGTTCATCTGACTTCATCCTCTATATTATTTAAATCTTCTAAAATTATTAGGTCCTTAAAATGATAAAGTTATGAAGATAACTGAATCATAGCCTCCCATTAAGGTGTTTGATAATGAGTCCATTAACTCAATAATCATTACAGACCCAAAGGCCTGGTGCTTGTTGACTAATGGAATTATCACTCATCATATGACGACTTGGAAGTGTCTCTCTAATGGTGGTTAGGTGAGCCAACCAAAGTTGGGCTTAATCATTCGTTGGTTAGATACACCATGTATGATCATGTTAATGGTTGGACCTAACTGGATCCTTACAGTGGAGGCCAAAGCCTACTGATTAGGTTTCTAGGGCAAAATTAAAATTACTAGAAATTGTTTAGAGAAACAATTGGTTATGAACCTACCCCTAGATGTACATGGGTTGGCCAACCAAAGTTGGGCTTGTGTGCAGTCTAAGTGGATTCTAGGACCCGCTAAGGAATTAGGGTAATTCCTCGAATTGAAGGTAGAGGCTACCAATTCGAATAAAATAGTGGGAGAAATCTTTTGATTAAAGTTCAAATCTTTAGGTTTAATGAATAAATTACTAATTAGGTTATGGTTCTCTTTTGTGCAGATATGGCCACTTCCCTATCGCTCCGATCATTATTGGACAATGATAAGTTGGTGGGACCCAATTTTGATAGCGGGTACCGAAAGTTGAAGATAGTCCTGGAGCATGAATGGATCCTATATGTGATAATGGATCCTGCACCTAAGGAGCCAGCTGTCAATGCATGTGGAACAGTCAGAGACACTTACCAGAAGTGGCTCAATGACCAGACCACGGTGCGCTGTATCATGCTGGCTGCTATGAGCGACGAGTTCAGTCACAGATTCGAGACGGCTCAGCCAAAGGACATGCTTCAAGTGTTGGAGGATGCCTTTGGCACACCCGATGATGTGGAGAGGCACAAGACTAGTTGTGCCATCTTCAACGCCAAAATGCGGGATGGTGCCTCTGTCACTGATCATGTATTATACATGATCGAGCTGATGGAATGATTGAGCAAGCTCGGCTTTCCCTTGCATGAGCAGCTTGGGAAAGATGCAATACTGAACTCGCTGCCCAAGTCTTATCTCCCATTCCTCACTCATTATAGAATGACAAAGCCTGAAGTAAACTACCACGGATTACTGGGGTTACTTCAGAACTTTGAGAAAGATCACCAACTCCATAAGGAGTCGGTGAACTTAGTGGGAGGTTCGTCTTCTGGTTCTCGACCCTTTAAGAAAGGGAAGAAGAACAAGAAGAAGAAAGTGAAGAAGGTGCAAGTTCAGGCTGGGACATCTGTGCAGTGTCAGACCAAAAAGATCAAACCCGATAAGAGTCAAGCTGAATGCTTCTTTTGCAAGAAGCGGGGGCACTGAAAGAGGAACTGTCCCCAGTACATTGCCTCCCTAGACCCGAACAGGCAGAGAAAGCAGCAAGTTATTGCTGGGCAAGGTATTTATATGATAACTCCTTGCAATTTCTCTATTTGTGATATAACTGACTGGGTATTGGATACCGGTAGCCCTTACCATATTTGCAATTCGTTGCAGGAGTTGCAGGTCAGTAGGAGATTCGAGCAAGGCGAGAGGTTCCTGAACGTTGGAGATGGAAGATCAGTTCCAGTTCTAGCATTAGGAATCTTGAAACTTGTATTTGAATCCCATATCGTTGTTCTTAATGATTGTCATTTCTGTCCCAGTTTCTTTTTAAATGTCATTTCTGTAGGCCTTCTGGCCAAAAATGATTATGAAATTTCAATAAAAAAACAAATTTGTAATATCATTGAGAATGGTGTTACTATTTTTTGTGGACATTTAAACAATGGTGTGTATATGTTATCACAACCTGTTAATGTAGTCTATTCAACTGGCAAGCATCCTAGATTAGATAGTGTGTCAGATATCTACTTATGGCACTGTAGGCTAGGTCATATAAACAAGAACAGAATAAACAGGTTGACTCAAGAGGAAATCTTCGAAGTTAGTGATTGTGAATCACTTCCAACCTGTGAGTCCTGTCTTCTTGGTAAAATGACCAAGTCACCTTTTACTGGAAAAGGTGAGAGAGCTATTGAGCTCTTAGGCCTAGTACATACTGATGTATGCGGGCCCATGAGCACCAGTGCTAGAGGTGGATATTTCTACTTCATAACTTTCACAGATGACCTATCCCGATATGGATATGTCTATCTGATAAAACATAAGTTGGATTCATTTGAAATGTTCAAACGATTTTGAAGTGAAGTAGAAAAACAAACTGGGAAAAGTATTAAAACTCTTCGATCTGATCGAGGAGGAGAATACCTCTAGTGAATTTCTCACATATCTAGGAGAGAATGGGATTCTCTCCCAATGGACTCCTCCAAGAACACCACAGCATAATGGTGTGTCTGAAAGGAGGAATCAGACTCTGTTAGACATGGTCCGATCCATGATGGGTTTTGCTAGCTTGCTGATATCCTTCTGGGGATATGCACTCGAATCGGCCTGTTATCTGTTAAATAGGGTTCCAAGTAAGTCTGTAATTAAGACTCCATATGAGATATGGATGGGACGTAAGCCAGCACTTTCACACCTTAGGGTCTGGGGGTGCCCGGCCTATGTCAAACGATTAGTCACAAACAAACTTGGACCTAGGTTTGATAAATGCTCATTCATAGGGTACCCCAAAGAGACAAAAGGATATTTTTTCTACCATGCTGATGAACAAAAGGTGTTCGTCAGTCTTAAGGCAATCTTTTTAGAAAAGGAGTTCCTTGGTGAAGGAACCGTTGCCTCTAAGATTGAACTTGATGAAGTTCAACAGGTAGAAGGACCGACACCAATAGCTGAACCTGAGTCTGATATGATTAGATCATATATGGAGCCCAATGTACCTGCACCATTAAGGCGATCTGGTAGAGTACCACGTCAACCGGACAGATACTACGGTTTCTTGGTCCGGGATGGTGATCCCATCGAACTTGATGAGAATAATGAGGATCCGATCACCTATATGGATGCAATGCAGAGACCTGATTTCGAGAAATGGTTTGAAGCCATGAAATCTGAAATGGAGTCCATGAAGGTCAACGATGTATGGACATTGGTTGACCCACCTGAAGGGGTTAAACCCATTGGGTGTAAATGGATCTTCAAAAGGAAGAAGGGCACAGACGGAAAGGTGGAGACCTATAAAGCCCGTCTGGTAGCCAAGGGGTATCGTCAACATTATGGTATTGACTATGACGAGACGTTTTTCCCTGTGGCAATGCTCAAATCTATTCGGATAATGCTTGCAATAGCTGCCCATCTAGATTATGAGATCTGGCAGATGGATGTAAAGACAGCTTTCCTGAATGGAGAGCTGACCAAAGAGGTGTATATGATACAACCTGAGGGGTTTACATCCACAGATGAGTCCAAGGTGTGCAAGCTTCAGAGATCCATTTATGGATTGAAGCAAGCTTCTCGGAGTTGGAACATGCGTTTTGATAAGGTGATCAAAATGTATGGCTTCATTAAGAATGGAGAAGAGCCCTGCATCTATAAATGGGCAAATGGTCCAGTTGTGGTATTCCTTATCTTGTACGTGGATGACATTCTCTTAATCGAGAATGACATCCCCGTACTTCAGGGAATAAAAGTTTGGTTGTCATCACAGTTCTCCATGAAAGACTTGGGTGAAGCATCCTACATCCTAGGGATGAAGATCTATAGGGATAGATCTAAAAGGATACTTGGGTTATCCCAGTCCATGTACATAGACACTGTACTGAAGAGGTTCAGCATGGAGAATTCCAAGAAGGGCTATCTACCGATAGGCCAAGGAATTTTTCTCTCTAAGAAGGATTGTCCGACAACTCCTGAAGAGAGAGAGAGCGTATGAGTAGAGTCCCATATGCTTCAGCCGTGGAATCTATCATGTACGCCATGACATGTACAAGACCAGATGTGGCATACTCACTAGGAGTAGTGAGTAGATACCAATCTGATCCTGGAGAAAATCACTGGAAAGTGGTTAAAGCCATCCTTAAGTATTTGAGAAATACTAAGGACCAATGGTTAGTTTATGGCGAGTCAGATCTGAAACTTGTGGGGTTCACAGACTCCAGCTTCCAATCTGACCATGATGACAGCAGGAGTGTGTCGGGTTATATCTTTACTCTGAATGGTGGAGCCATCTGCTGGAAGAGTTTCAAGCAGCATACTGTGGCAGACTCTGTTTGTGAAGCGGAGTACATCACAACATCAGATGCCGCGAAGAAAGCTGTGTGGCTGAGAAAATTCATCAACGAGCTCGGAGTAGCACCCTCCCTCGATGGTCCGGTCCTGCTCTACTGCGACAGCACTGGTGCCATAGCTCAGGCGAAGGAACCCAAAGCACATCAGCGGACGAAGCACATCTTGCGCCGCTTCCACCTGGTCCGAAAGATCGTGGATCGAGGTGACGTCGACCTTCAGAAGATCGACGGAAAGGAGAACCTAGCCGACCCCTTCACTAAAGCCCTGGCAATAAAGGATTTCGACAACCACAAGTTGAAGATGGGTATTAGATACTGTGCCAAGTGGCTTTAGGACAAGTGGGAGTTGTTGGAAAATGTGTCCCAAAAAGCCAATCGTCAAGCTGTTGACGGTTGAGCAATCAAGTATTATAATTGATTTGTTAATAAATAAAATATATTTGGCATTTTCATCATAAGCTTTCATCTTCTAATGAACTCCGTTGTTATGATGAAGTCTTTAGGACTATTTAGATTCGATAAAGAGAGGATTTATCGATTAGTCCTTAAAACTGTTCACGACCAAATGATAGACTGTTAATAAGGACAACAGCTTCTATCGAGCATAGGTCGCTGTAGGCCATATGGGTTGGTTGTCCTCTTAACCAAAGAGTGTGGAGATACTGGTATGGCATACAGGTGAGATGTAAGGGTACATCATCATTGAACGTGACCAACTCCAGAGCATTCTGCTGTCGAGAATGTCTCTGATGGGATATAGGTATAAGTGTCCCTTAGACCTGAGATCGTCTCAGTGACTTGCAAGCAACTCACTGTGCTTTGGTACTGGACTAACTGAATTTTTAATTCAGGGACGGAAGGCTTCTGGGCACAGTCAAGTACTTGCAAAGTCAGAGTGTGATTGAGATGGGATTGACCACTTCAAGAGTTGGAGAAGAATGAGTCGCTGTATTTCAATTTAGCAAAACTTTGGCCAGGGTAATCCATCAGATGGATTTGATATTTTGAAATACAATGTGGACAACCTGATCAAAGTTGACAGTTGAACTCTGGGGTGTCCTATGATCATTTTGGTCAAGGGGATGAATTATATGAAAACTATATCCGCATGGGTTCTAAGGATGTTGTTCTACACATTCGACCTATCCGATCGTCGGATACCATTGCTAGATGGTCACTTCGATTGGTATAGAAATTTATTCCTATGCTACCGACTTAGGTTCGGACCTATGAGGTCACATACATTAGAGTTCATGATCTGATCAGATGGTTGATCAACGATTAAGAATCGTTCTAGGATTAAATGATCAATACGATTGACATTTAACCCAGTGCAAGTGTTGCAGGAGGATCTATTAGCAATTTGATTGCTGATTGGATTAATTTGATTAAGCCAATGGGCTGAGATTAAGTCTAATTAAATATGATTTAATTAGATTTAGTTTGGGCTTGATTGGATCAAGTCCAATTGGTTTATTGGATAAGCCAAGTGCAAGAAAAAACTAGTCCTAGTTCAACTAGGACTTGGGTCAATCTAATTTCTAATTTGATTAAAAAATTAAATCAGATTTAAATCTAATTTAATCTAATTAAATTAAATTTTTAATTAGGTTAAGACCTATTTTAATTGGGTTGATCTAATTTTGATTTGATTTGGTTTGGAAAACCAAATTAAAACAAGTCATAAGACAGAATCCTAGTAAGACTAGGATTCCACCTTGCGCCACATAAGCCTTCTCCATGCCCTCTCTCTTATTCAACGCCAATCTCCACTTATTTTATGTGACAAAAGCCCTCTCCCAGATCTCTCCCACGTTCACAAAAGGTCTCCTCTCTTCTTTCTTACATGGAAGGTGGTTTGGATCAAATCTAAAAGGAATAAGTTTGGATTTCGAATTCTATGAGATAGAGTTTTAGAAATCCAAAACTCTTTCAATTTTGCACCGAATTTATCCAAATTTTTTTTGGAATTTTTGTGACTTTTTAGGGTATACATTGTGTACCCTTTTTTGGTGATCCATACATGAAAATATGAAGAAGGTGCTCAAGAGTTGGGCGTCCCTTAACTTGCCATGTTTGGATAAGCCTTGACTAGGTGTTTGACCTAGACAAGGACTCTATCATATCTCTCTATATAAGATGAGTTTTTTTGTGAAATTTTATAAAAAGTCAGAGATTTGAGAGACCTTTGTGCCATCCAAAAATCAGATAGAAATACCTTTGGTTCGTGGAGATATAAAAGATGCAAGTTTGGGTGTCTAGAGAGAAAAACGTGAAGAAGAAGAGGGTCTTCTTCTAGGGTTTTTGTTTTCATATCTTTCCTCCCTCCATCTTGAGTTTCCTGAGAGCGTCTCAGATCTGAAACTCCTCCTTCTACTTTTCATCTTTGGAAGAGTCCAAATCAAGAAGAAAGAGGCACCTGATCAACCATCAAAGAAGGATCAACACAGTACTAGCATACTATGCTGATTTTCTGAAGCAGGACTTCTGATCGAGATTCGTGGGCTCGTGTGGATGACTCCTAGAGGCCGGACGCGTGTGCGGCTTGCAACATCATCCTCAAGCCCAGATCAACAAGGTTAGAATGTCTAACTTGCAAGGTAATAGATCTGATCTATTGTTTAATACATACATTAGATGTAATATAGAAACATGTTGATATGATCAACATGTAGTTCATGCTATATTTATATATTTTAATTTTTGATTTAATGCTATGTAATAATCATGTAATAGGATCTTAGATCTAGGGATTTTCTGATTTTAGAAAATAAATTTTGATTTATTTTAGTCTTCCACTGTATGATCTTGAAAAAGTTTCAAGATCTAACCCTGAAACCCTAGATCTGGTTCCTTCATCTACTTGGAGAGCCTAAAAATCAAAAAAGATGACAAACCTTCAGAAGATATGCTCGTAATTGAATCTAACCTTACGATTTCTTCTATTTCTAGTTGGGTATTGGACTCCGATTCAAGTTCTCATATATGTACTTCAATGCAAGGTCTAATAAAAAATAAGAAGTTAAGGAAAGATGACATGATCCTTCAAATCGACAATGATGCAAAAATCACTACAGAAGCCATTGATATTTATCCTCTTCAATTACTGTCAGGGTTTAGATTAGATTTGAAAGGCTATTATTTTGTTCCTGTAGCTGATCGAAATTTGATTTCTATGTCTGTGCTAGCATAGGATGGTTTTTATTTTAATTTTAATAAAAATTTTTATTTCATTTATTTATAAAATAAATTGATTGCATGTGGTCTTTTAATTGACAGTCTTTATGACTTATATATTGATGCGAATATGAATCTAAACGAGCAAGTAGTGAGTGACATAGGTCAAAAGAGATCTAGAAATAAAATTAACCAAAAATACTTATGGCATCATAGACTAGGCCATATTAGAGAGGATAGGATCAACAAACTGAAAAAGGATGGAATCCTTGGCTCTTTTAATTATGAGTCATATCCAGCTTGTGAATCTTGTCTTTAAAGAAAAATAGTCAAGTTATCCTTTGTGGGATATAGGAAAAGGGCCATTGAGTTACTTACCCTGGTACACACCGATATGTGTGGATTATTTGATGTACAGATCAGAGATGGTTATAGCTACTTCATCATCTTTATTGATGATCTATTATGATACGAGTATGTGTATCTGATGAAATATAAGTCTGAAGTTTTTGAAAAGTTTAAAAAATTCAGAAACGAAGTAGAGAAACAAACAGACAAATCTATTAAGATTCTTCGATATGATCGAAAAGGTGAATATCTTAGTCAAAAATTTTTAGGATATCTTAAGGATAATAGCATAGTCTCTCGATAGACTTCTTCTGGAACACCTCAGCTCAATGGGATATTCAAAAAAAAGAATAAGATCCTATTAGATATGGTCAGGTCCACGATGAGCTTCACTAATTTATCCTTATATTTTTGGAGACATGCCTTATTATTAACTATAATTCATTTATTAAATAGAGTTCCATCAAAACTTATTTCTACCACACCATATGAGATATGGCATGGTAAGAGGTCGAGTCTAGGTTATTTTAAGACTTGAAAATATCCGACCTATATCAAAAGACAGATAGCTAATAAATTAGAGGATAGATCTGTAATAGCTCATTTTATAGGATATCCAAAAGAATTAATAGGACACTACTTCTATTTTCTATAAGATCACAATGTGATTGTGAGTCGGAACACTATATTCTTAGAAAAATAGTTTATCTAGGATGGTGGCAGTGGGAGGTTAGTTGAGCTTGAAAAGAAGGTCTTTGAAGAGCAAAGAGCTATGGATCCTCAGGAACCCATTATTCATAAGCCAGTAGTTGATGTTCCTCCACCACCTCATAGATCTAACAGGGTCTTCCAACCTCCTGAAAGGTACATGGGTATATTTATGGAGAAAGTAGAGAAAATATTTTTTATGGGAGATAAGGGTCATAATGATGATCTTAATACTTTTGACGAGGTGATGTCTGACATCAATTTCAAGAAATGATTAGATGCAATGAAGTTAGAGATTGACTTGATGCACTCGAACCAAGTATGGACCTTATGGATGTTAGGAAATGTGTCCTAAAGCCTATCATCTAAGTGGTAGATGATTAGAATTAGTATATGAATTATTTAATAATAATAGTTATTTGGCAAGTTCATCATAAAAGTTCTATCTTCCTTAAATGAACTTCTAAATTATGATGAAGTTCTTAGAACCACAATCAATCGATAAAGAAAAATTTATCGGATGGTTCTTAAACTATTCACGATCAAATGATAAGTTATTAACAAGGATGATAACTTATCAAGTGTAGATCACTGTATGCCATATGCGTTGGTTATCCTCGTAACCAAGTGGTATGGAGACACTGGTATGGCATCCAGGTAAGATATAGGAGTATATCTGCATTGAACGTGACCAATGTAATACTCTACTGTCAAGAGTAGTTAGCCAAGACCAATGGGTATAAGTGTCTCTCTGACCTGAGATCACCACGGTGACTTGCAAGCAACTCACTGTGCTTTGGTGACGGACTGCCTGTATTTTTAATATAGATTCGAAAGATTTCTGGATACAGTCAAGTACTTGTGAAGTCGGTGTGTGAGTCAAGATGAGATTGACCACTCTTGATTAACTTTAGGAAGAGAATGTCTCACTGTGTTTCAATTTAGCAAAACCTAGGCCTGGGTAATCCTCGTGAGGAGTCACGGGATTTGCAAAATTTTGAGACACAATAGAGATGACTTGTATGAGTGATTGATAGCATACTCAAAGTCATCTTGAGCATTATTAATCAAAAGGATGAATTATATGGTAACCATGGGTCAGAATTCTTAAAATGTTGCTTTGTATACATTCGACCTATCTGGACGTCGGAAACCATTGCTAGATGGTTACTTCGACTGGTACAGAAATTAATTTTTATACTACCAGCTTAGGTTCAAACCTATAGGGTCACACACATAAGAGGTTGTAATCTAATCAGATGGTTAATCAATGATTGAGAATCATTCTAAGGTTAAACAATCAATGTGATTGATGTTTGACCTAATGCAAGTGTTGCAGGAGGATCATTAGCAATTTGATTGCTAATTGGCTCAATCTGATTGAACAATTGGACTGAGATCAAGTCTAATTGAATATGATTCAATTAGAATTAGTTTGGTTTTAATTAGATTAAGTCTAATTGATTTATTGGATAAGCCAGTTGCAAGGGAGAACAAGTTTCTATTTGACTAGGACTTGTATGCACCTAATTTTTAATTAAATTAAAATTTAAATTAAATATGATTTAATATGATTTAATTGAATTTCTAGTTGGACTAAGATTATCATTAATTAGATTGTAATTAATTTAAATTAGATTCAAAGTATTTGACCTGATCTAAATAAAAATCCTAGTTAGACTAGGATTCCATCTTCTCTTGCGCCACCTAAGAAAATCAAAGTCCACACCCACTAATTAATTTTAGATAATTTTTCTATGATTTTTATATCCAAGGAAAGTGATCTTACACCACTTATTCTAGAGATTTGAATCAGATTTGATCTAATTCAATATGAAAATTAATTTGATTCATTGTGGAAAGTGGTTTAGCCTATTTCTCTTTTTGAAAGAGTCTTTCTTCACAAGGACTCTTTCCTCCCTCTCTTATGCCAACTTTCCCCATGTTTATCCTCCTTTTTGTTACCCCTTTTGTGGTTATTTTCATGCTATCTATGAAATAAATGAGATAGGGGGCATCCAAGAGTTGGACGCCCCAAGGACTCCTTGTTAGACTAGGTCTTATGACCTAGTCTGCCATAAAAAAGGAGGCCGCCCCATATGCCATGATATAGAGTCAAAAATTTGTGAAAAATTGTGAGAATTACCAAAGGAGAACGAGGAAGACTTGAGAGATTTTAGGCACCAAAATCCATGGAGGAGAGTCCTCTAACAAGAGATCAAAAGTTGATGTCTTGTAGAGAAGAAAGGTAAGAGAGAAGATTATCTTCTCTTATTGATTTTCTTTCATATTTTTTCCTCTTTGTCTTTATATTTTTATGTCATAAAAATATGAGACAGAAAGAAAGATTACATGGGTGGTTTGAGGTACCAAAATCCTTGGAGAAAAGTCTTCAATCAAGAGATCAAAGGTTGATGTCTTGTAGAGAGAAAGGTAAGAGAGAAGATTATCTTCTCTTATTATTTTTTCCTTTCATATTAATATCTCTTTGTTTTATATCTTTTTATATGATAAAACATCTAAAAGAGAAAGAGGGATGGTGTGGTGAATTCATGCTTCAAAGAGTTGGAGCATGGTGATCTTATTTTGGACATGATATGATCATGTTCTGATGGAAGAAGAAGAAGAAAAGAAGATCTTTTCTTAAGGTTTCTTTTAGAACCCTTCTTCTCCATAAATTATGAGATTTTTTTATAAGAAAAATCAGATATCATAAGATCTGAAAACTAGAAAAATATCAAGAGAAGAAGGTCTTCTCAAGTCCTAGCATAGAGATATTTTCAAGATATCAATTGTTGATGTACTGAAGGAGAAGATCTATCTTCTCTTAGGATCCTTTTCTATTAAATATTAATTTTGATTTTAAGGAGGTTAAAAAGTTTGACTTCTCCTTTATTCCTCCTCATATTCTTCATCTCTTGAAATGTCCAAGAGATTCGAAGAATATTTTTTAGATTAACCATCCGAAGGGATCTGCAAGAAGCTAGCACTTCGAGTGGATTTTCATTCGACGAACCTCCGATTTTATTGTAGCCTCATGTGGATCACCTGTAGAGGCTGAATGCATGTGCGGCTCTAAAGACAATAAAAAAAATTAACCATGGAGTTCTCGACCCGCATGAAGGTAAAAGATCCGATCTCTTCTTTTATCTAGATATGATCTAGGTTTTAGATCTGAAACTGTTTCAGATCTAGGATATTGATTTGATCAACATCAAATCTTTTATTTTTTAATTTATAAATATAATATGATATATTATAGGTCTTAATTGTAGAGTTTAGTAATTTGATTACATGCATTTGTAGATTAAATTATTTAATTTACATATACTGCTGTGTTATATTTCAAAAAAGTTTTGAAATTCATGCATGAAACCCTGCACCTTTTCCAACAGTGGTATCAGAGCTCGATTCTTTTATAACATGTTTATAATTGTATTAAAATAAATCTAAAAAATAAAATAATGATCGCACAGACTGTAGGTTGTCCTGGTGTAAGGTTTACACCTTATAGTGCAAAGGTTGTCCTGGTACGTTGCGATCTAAAAAATTTAAAAGAGTTTAAATAAATCTTATCATGAATGTTTTAGATTAAGTCTATTTTATTTCATGAATTTTTATGTAATGTACATAGATTAAAATTAGCTTAGAACAGGATCTTGCGAAGGTTCTATTTTCTGATCAGGCCGGCTCAACCAGCATGCCAGCTCGACTGAAAAATTAACTGAATTATATTTCTGACTGATTTTAATTGTTAGTGTTTGTTAGTAAAATAAGCTGACCCATTTTTAAAATGAGTCGACCTATTTAGTAAAACAACACTAAATTGTATTAAACCTTTCAAAAGTTGAAAATATTTTTCAAAATGCCGAACCCCAACCCTCAGCCATGAACTTAATTAAAAAAATTAAGTGATTGTTTAGGATCTAGGTTTGTGATTTAAAGATCCTAAGACAATTTCATAAAATATGGGTTAAAGGGTAATGGGTTAGCTTTGATCAGATCATTAATTGGGTTAGACCTAGGGTTAGATTAAATATGGATTAAGTTAAGAAATTGATCAAATCTAATTAAAAGTTAATTAGGATTAGGTCATTTCTATAGATCACTTCAATAGTTATAGTTGATCAAAGTCCATATATCTAACAAATGAACACTGATTGTGGCTCAGCAGCTGAGCCCGAGTCTTTAGGTGGCCAAATCAAAACTGAT
Source organism: Elaeis guineensis (assembly GCF_000442705.2). Taxonomy (NCBI): domain Eukaryota; kingdom Viridiplantae; phylum Streptophyta; class Magnoliopsida; order Arecales; family Arecaceae; genus Elaeis; species Elaeis guineensis. The sequence goes on from NC_026004.2 coordinate 44,537,350, forward strand.
AAACCAGTTGGTGTCTAAGGTAAACTTGACCAGTGGTTTTTAATTGGGAGCATGCTTACCGGCCATTTCTTATGATGTCTAAGGCAAGCATTGGTAGACCCTCCCATCGATCATACTTACCTGGCCAATGTGGTTAATCAGGTCTTGATGAGGTTGCTCATTGATTCGTGCTAACCCATGTCACATAGAAAATCAGAGAATCTGATTTCATTCAGTGAGACTGATCTAGGTACCCATGGACCAAATTTGATCCTAGTCCTTGTTAATGACTTGAGAAGTCAGTGGGAGGACTTGACTTGATGAAGTCAGTAGGAGCGAATTGGTCCATATCTTTTCTATCCTTAAATCACTGATAATTTTAAATTCTCTAAAATTATTAGGTCTTTAAAATGATAAAGTTATGGAGATAACTGAGTCATAGCCTCCCATTAAGGTGTTTGATAATGAGTCCATTAACTCAATAATCATTGCAGACCCAAAGGCCTGGTACTTGTTGACTAATGGAATTATCACTCATCATATGATGACTTGGATGTATCTCTCTAATAGTGGTTAGGTTAGCCAACCAAAGTTGGACTTAATCATTTGTTGGTTAGATGCACCAAGTATGGTCATGTTAATGGTTAGACCTAACCGGATCCTTACAGTGGAGGCCAAAGCCTACTGATTAGGTTTCTGGGGCAAAATTAAATTACTAGAAGTTGTTTGGAGAAATAATTGGTTAATGAACCTACCTGTAGATGCACATGGGTTGGCCGACCAAAGTCGGACTTGTGTGTAGTCTATGTGGATTCTAGTACCTACTAAAAAATTAAAGTAATTTTCTGAATTGAAGGTAGAGACTACCAATTTGAATAAAATAGTGGGAGAACCTTGAGACTAAAGTCCAAGTCTCTAGGTTTAAAATAATTCATATACATTAGGTCATTTTTTTCTTTTCTCAAAATAAAGCTAAACCTTAGTTGCTCCAATCGCTGTTAGACAGTGATGACTTATGAGATCCAACTTCGTTAATTAGTATCAAAAGTTGAATTTGGTTTAACAGTACGAATGGGTTCGTATTGGGGCTTCTTAGTCCAGTCAAAATAATTAGTCTAAAATTGATCTAAATCAGGCATAAGCATAGGGTCATAGGAAGAAGAATTGTCTTGCTTCCCTTGACCATAATAGGCTAACAAGAGAAAGGAGAAAGGGTTGCTCATCAAGGATGTTATATGATAACATCTTAAAGTTTCTCTATGTAATTCCACTACCTAGGTATTAGATACCGATAGTTTTATGCAATTTATTGTTAGGACTACAAGTAAGTGGAATATTTGAAAATGATGAGAAATTCTTGAATGTTAGGGATGAAAGTCTTATTCCAATCCTAACTTTAGGAATTGTAGAGCTTATTTTCAAATATTATCGTTTAAAGTAATTGTTACTATTGTCCATTGTTTATAATCTTTGTTGGCCTTTTGGCTAAAGATGATCATCATTCATAAAGGAAGATTATTGTGGTATTATTATGAATAATGTTACAATAATACATGGACAATAAGGAAATGATATTTACACAGCCTGTTAAGTGTAATGTACACACCCAAGTTAGATAATGTCATGAATATCTATCTTTGGCATTATAGGCTTAGTCATCTTGACATGAATAGGATAAACGGGTTAGCTTGAGAGGGAAACCTCGACATCAATGATTGTGAATCATTGATAGCCTGTGAATCTTATCTTCTTAGAAAGATGACAAAGTCACCTTTTAATGGAAAAGGTAAAGGAGCTGATAAAGTTCTAAGTCTCAAACATAATGATGTATGTAGACCTGTGAACTTAAGTGCCAGAGGAAGATATTAATATTTCATTACAGACGACCTATCTGAGCATGGGTGCATCTGACCAAATCATTTGAAATGTTCAAATGATTCAAACGATGAAAAGGATGATATATCTAGGAGAGAATTGGATTCTCTCTTAGTGGATTCTTTTTTAGAATACAGTGTATCTGAAACGAGAAGTTGAACTTTGTTAGACATGATTCAATCCACGATAGGGTTCACTAATCTGTCTGTTTCAGGATTGTACTCTTGTGTGATTACTTATTTTACTTTGAAAATATACTGAGTAAGTCTGTTGTATAGATTTCATATGAGATATGGATCGGGTATAGACCTAGACTCTCTCACCTTTGGGTTTGGAGTTGATCGGCCTATGTCAAAGGTTTGCATACAGATAAACTTGGTTCATGGTCCAATAGGTATTTAAGGGTTACTAATTCTATCATGCTGAAGAACATAAGATGCTCATCAGCAGTAGGGCATTCCTTTTAGAAAGGAGTTTCTTAGAGAAGGAACTGATGCCTATCAAGTTGAACTTGAAAGTTTGACTGGTAGAAAATGAACCGATATAATCTAGTAAACCTACAGAATCGGATTTGATTAAATCAAACTTGGAGCCCATTAAAGTAAATACAATGCAGTGGTCTAACTCTGAGAAATAGCTTGGAGCCATTAAATCCAAATTGAAGTCTATGAAAATCAATAGTGTATGGACACTAGATGATTCACCTGAAGGAATAAAACTCATTGGGTGTGAATAGATTTTTCAAAAGGATCAGAGTAACACAGACGGAAAGGTGGAGACCTATAAAGCTCATTTCGCTATTATCCCAGAGTTAGAACATATGTTTTGAACATATGTATTTGTTATAAATAAAGAGGAACCCTACATTTACAGGTAGGCAAAATGTTCTATAGTGTTATTCCTTGTGTTGTCTGTGGATGAAATCTTCTTAATCAAGAATGGCATTCTAGCATTGCAAGGAATAAAGGTTTAGGTGTCATCTAATTTCTCTATGTTCAAGATCAGATATGGTATGCTCACTAATGGTAGTGAGCAGATACCAGTCCGATCTAAGTAAAAACTACTGGAAGATTGTATAGACAATCCTTAAGTATTTGAGAAATACTAAAATCCAGTGACTCAAATATGAAAATACTGACTTTAAACATGTGGATGTTTCGATTTTAGTCAGATCAAGGTGACAACAAGAAAGTGTCAGATCATATCCTAATTGTAGGAGCAATCTGCTAGAAAGGTTCTAAGCAAGATACTTTAGTCTACTCAGTTAGTGATGTAGAGTATATCGTAGTATATGATGCTGCCATGTAAGCTGTGTAATTGCTGAACTTCATTAACAGATTTGGAGTGGCACCCTCCATCGATGGTCCAGTCTTATCATAGCACTGGAGCCATAAATCTAGCTAAAGAATCGAAGGACCAGCATACTCTGCACTTTTGATTTTAGATCAGGGTGACATCGATCTTTGGAAGATCGATGAAAAGGGAGAACTTGACCGACTCATTTGCTGAGGCCTCAGAACTAGAAAGTTTTACGAATTCAAGTGGAAGATAGGATATTTGATATTGTTATGATTGACTTTAATACAAGTGGAAGTTGTTAAAAAATATATCCTAAAGCCTATCATCTAAGTGGTAGATGATTGGAATTAGTATATGAATTATCTAATAATAATAGTTATTTGGCAAGTTCATCATAAAAGTTCTATCTTCCTTAAATGAACTCCTAAATTATGATGAAGTCCTTAGAACCGCAATCAATCGATAAAGAAGGATTTATCAGATGGTTCTTAAACTGTTCACGATCAAATGATAAGTTATTAACAAGGACAATAACTTATCAAGTGTAGGTCGTTGTATGTCATATGTGTTGCTTGTTCTCGTAACCAAGTGGTGTGGAGATACTAGTATGGCATCCAGATGAGATGTAGGAGTACATCTATATTGAATGTGATCAATATAACACTCTACTGTCAAGAGTAGTTAGCCAAGACCAATAGGTATAAGTGTCCCTCCGACCTAAGATCACCACAATGACTTGCAAGCAACTCACTGTGCTTTGGTGCTGGACTGCCTGTATTTTTAATATAGGTTCGAAAAATTTTTGGGTACAGTCAAGTATTTGTGAAGTCGATGTGTGAGTCAAGATGAAATTGACCACTCCTGATTAACTTCAGGAAGAGAATGTCTTGCTGTGTTTCAATTAGCAAAACCTAGGCCTGGATAATCCTCGTGAGGAGTCACGGGATTTGCAAAATTTTGAGACATAATAGAAATGACTTGTATGAGTGATTGACAGCATACTCGAAGTCATCTTGAGCATTATTGATCAAAAGGATGAATTATATGATAACCATGGGTCAGGGTTCTTAGAATATTGCTTTGCATACTTTCGACCTATCTGGACGTCGGAAACCATTGCTAGATGGTTACTTTGACTGGTACAAAAATTGATTTCTGTACTACCAGCTTAGGTTTGAACCTATAGGGTCACACACATAAGAGGTTGTAATCTAATCAGATGGTTAATCGATGATTGAGAATCATTCTAAGGTTAAACAATCAATGTGATTGATGTTTGACCTAATACAAGTGATGCAAGAGGATCATTAGCAATTGGATTGCTAATTGGCTCAATCTAATTGAGCAATTGGGCTGAGATCAAGTCTAATTGAATATGATTCAATTAAAATTAGTTTAAATTTAATTGGATTAAGTCTAGTTGGTTTATTGGATAAGCCAGTTGCAAGGGAGAACAAGTTCCTGTTTGACTAGGACTTGTATGCACCTAATTCCTAATTAAGTTAGGATTTAAATTAAATATGATTTAATCTGATTTAATTGAACTCCTAGTTGGACTAGGATCATTATTAATTAAATTATAATTAATTTAAATTAGATTCAAAGTATTTGACCTAATCTAAATAAGAATCCTAGTTAGACTAGGATTCCATCTTCTCTTGCGCCACCTAAGAAAATCAAAGCCGACGCCCACTAATTAATTTTAGATAATTTTTCTATGATTTTTATATCTAAGAAAAGTAATCTCACACCACTTATTCTAAAAATTTAAATTAGATTTGATCTGGTTCAATATAAAAATTAATTTGATTCATTGTGGAAAGTGGTTTAGCCTATTTCTCTTTTTGAAAGAGTCCCTCTTCACAAAGACTCTTCCCTCCCTCTCTTGTGCCAACTTTTCTCATGTTTATCCTCCTTTTTATTGCCCCTTTTGTGGTTATTTTCATGCTATCCATGAAATAAATGAGATAGGGGGCGTCCAAGAGTTGGATGCCCCAAGGACTCCTTGTTAGACTAGGTCTTATGACCTAGTCTGCCAGAAAAAGGAGGCCGCTCCATATGCCATGATATAGGAGTCAAAAATTCATGAAAAATTGAGATAATTACCAGAAGAGAATGAGGAAGACCTGAGAGGTTTTAGGCACTAAAATCTATAGAGGAGAGTCCTCTAACAAGAGATCAAAAGTTGATGTCTTGTAGAGAAGAAAGGTAAGAGAGAAGATTGTCTTCTCTTATTGGTTTTCTTTCATATTTTTTCCTCTTTATTTTTGTGTTTTTATGTGATAAAAATATCAGAGAGAAAGAAAGATTACATGGGTGGTTTGAGGTACCAAAATCCTTGGAGGAAAGTCTTCAATCAAGAAATCAAAGATTGATGTCTTGTAGAGAGAAAGGTAAGAGAGAAGATTGTCTTCTCTTATTATTTTTTTATTTCATATTAATATCTCTTTATTTTATATCTTTTTATATGATAAAAAATCTGAAAGAGAAATAGGGATGGCATGGTGAATTCATGCTCCAAAGAGTTGGAGCATGGTGATCTTATTTTGGACATGATATGATCATGTTCTGATGGAAGAAGAAGAAGAAAAGAAGGTTTTTTCTTAAGGTTTATTTTAGAATCCTTCTTCTCCATAAATAATGAGATTTTTCTATGAGAAAAATTAGATATCATAAAATCTGAAAACTAAAAAAATATCAAGAGAAGAAGGTCTTCTCAAGTTCTAGCATAGAGATATTTTCAGGATATCAATTGTTGATGTACTGAAGGAGAAGATCTGTCTTCTCTTAGGACTCTTTTCTATTAAATATTAATTTTAATTTTAAGAAGATCAAAAAGTTTGACTTATCTCTTATTCCTCCTCATATTCTTCATCTCTTGAAATGTCCAAGAGATTCGAAGAATATTTTTTAGATTAACCATCCAGAGGGATCTGCAAGAAGCTAGCATTTCGAGCGGATCTTCATTCGACGAACCTCCGATTTTGTTGCAGCCTCGTGTGGATTACCTGTAGAGGCCAGACGCATGTGTGGCTCCAAAGACAATAAAAAAAATCAACTATGGAGTTCTCAACCCATATGAAGGTAAGAGATCTGATCTCTTCTTTTATCTAGATATGATCTAGGTTTTAGATCTGAAAGTATTTCAGATCTTGGGTATTGATTTGATCAACATCAAATCTTTTACTTTTTTTTTTATAAATATAATATGACATGTTATAGGTCTTAATTATAGGTTTTAGTAATTTGATTACATGCATTTGTAGATTAAATTTTTTAATTTATATGTACCGCTGCGTTATATTTCAAAAAAGTTTTGAAATTCATACATGAAACCCTGCACCTTTTTCAACAATGGATCCATCTGAGGGTATAGTATCCATTTGGTAAAAATAGATCTACAAAAAAAAATAGATGTCGATGGTAAGATAAAGATTTATAAAGTTAGACTCATGGCAAAAGGTTATAGTCAGTGCGAAGGTGTTGACTATCAAAAAATCTTTTCATCCGTAGCCATGCTGAAATATATCCACACTCTGTTTGCTATTACAGCTTATTATGATTATGAAATCTGATAGATAGATGTAAAAATTATCTTTTCGAATGAATATCTTAGGGAAAATATCTATATGGAGCATCCTTTAAGTTTCACATTAGGTAATGGTGATCATCGAGTTTGTAAAGTGCAAAGGTCCGTATATGGATTAAAATAAACTTCTCTGAGTTAGAATCTTCATTTTGATGAAGCAATCAAATCATTTGATTTTATCAAGAACGAAGAGAAACTTTGTGTATACAAGAGGATCAGTGGGAGCACAATAACATTTTTTGAATTGTATATGGATGATATTTTCCTTATTGAAAATGATATTCTCATGCTGACCTTGGTTAAAAAATGATTATCCAAAAAATTTTCTATAAAAGATTTAGAGGAAGCATTCTACATTCTTGGAATAAAGGTCTATAAGGATAGATCTAAAAAGATGCTAGGCCTGTCACAAAAACTGTAAATAGAGAAAATACTGAAGAGGTTCAGCATGAAAAACTCTAAAAGAGAACTTTTACCTCTTAAGCATGGTATTTATCTTTCCAAGATAATGTGTCTGACCATATCTGAGGAAGTTCAGCGTAAGAGTAGGATTCTTTATGTCTCGATCATAGGGAGCCTCTGTTGCGAAACGTGTCCCAAAGCCAATCGTTAGACGATTGTGCTCATCTTGTAAATTATACATGAATTTTTATTAATAAAAGTTATTTGATATTTTCATTACAAATTGATCATCTTTGAACTCTTGTGTTGTAATGAATTTCTTAGAACTATTATTAATTAATAAAGGAGGATTTGTCATTAAGTCTTTAAAATGTTCGCGATCAAACGATACGCTATTACTAGGACGATAGCGATATTAAGTGTAGGTTGTTATGTGCCATATGAGTTGGTTGTCATCTTAACCAAGGAGTATGGAGACACTGTTATGACATGCAGATGGAATGTAAGAGTACATTCACATCGAACGTGACCATGTGTCGAGCACCTGCTATCAAGAGTAGCTCGTGAAAGATATGGGTATAAGTTCCTCCAATCTGAAACCACCACGATGACTTGTAAGCAACTCACTATACTTTAGTATCGAACCATCTGAGTTTCTAACTTAGTCACGGAAGGATACTGGGTGCGACTAAGTACTTATCAAGTCGGTATGTGAGTCAAGATGGAATTGATCCCTCTGAATTGGTAGAAGATAATGCATCAGTGTATTTCAATTTAGCAAAATCTTGACCAAGATAATCCATGAAATAGATTTGAAAGGTTGAAATATAATATGGTTGACTTAATTCGGGTTGACAATTAAATCCTAGGTCAATTTGAGCATTTGGATCAAAGGGATGAATTATACGGCAACCATACGCCAATAGATTCTAGAAGGTTGCTTTGCAATACTTTGACCTATCCGGTTGTCGGATCATCATTGCTAGATGGTTACATCGATTGATATAGAAAGTTATTTCTATGCTACTGACTTAGGTTCGGACCTATGGAGTCACATGCATTAAGAAGATTTGATCTGATCTGATGGCTGAAGAGTCTAATTAGATTGTGATTTTGGTGAAGAGTTCTACTTAAACTAGGACTTATGGGAGAGTCTCACTGAGACTGAGACTCTACCATTTATAGAGAATTAATTAGTAATTAGATTACTAATTGACTCAATTTGATTGAGTAAAGAGCTTTGGAACAAGTCTAACTAAATTAGATTCAGTTCGACTCAGATTGGGATTGATATAATCAAACCCGATTATAAGAAAAATTTGATCCTGATTTGATCAGGGTTTGGACTCAGTTAATTTCTAATTAGATTAAAAATTTGATGAGATATTTAGATTTCTAATTAGATTAGATTCATGTCTATCAGTGATTTTAATCTAAATTTGATTTAGATTAGAATTGAATTAGAAATGAAGAGTTCAAGTCAAACTAGGACTCTATCCTTATCTTTTGCACCACATCTAGATCCATGCTAATTTCTCTATGCCTAATTGGATTTGGATTGTGATTATTGGCATCATGAGAGAGGATCCAATAAGGATGGTCGGCAATAGCTGATGAGTCATAATATTATCTCTTGCCTAATTCGAATGCAATCTGAATTAGAGATAAGATGCAGATTAGGAAATAGATTTTTCGTATGTGGTATATTATTGGTACTATATTATTTTTTTCTTATTTTTTTTAAGAAATTATTTGACATGTGAGACTTTAAATTTTTTCTCCATATTTTAATATTTTTTTTAGAATTTTTTGGGATGCCAAAAGGAGATTTTGGTATTGATTCATGGCACCCTTCCTTGAAAAGCCCTAATTCCTAGTCTGTAAAAAGGGGTCCCATTTCTTGAATGTTCCATAATCAATTTTCTTGCTGATTTTTTATTTTTAAAATCTTTTTTCCTCCTCCTCTTTTATTCCTTCAAATCTTCTATCACTTTAAAGTGTCTAAAATACTTGTAGAAGAAGAAAGAGATCAGCTATCGAAGTTGTTCGCAGACTAGCATCTCCAAGCCCCTGATCTGCGCCAGTCTTCTGTGAATTTTTTTATAGAGGCCAGATGACTTTATATGGCTATGAGTGACCTGAAGAACACTCTCTCTAACTATTGGATTAGAGAAAATCAAGATCAAAATTTATTTGGTAATGATCTCTAATCATTTTGATTCTTATGATAGATCTAATAGTTAGATCTTGAATTTCAGCATCGATGAGATCGATGTGATTTTTATTTTCAGATCTAAAGCATATATTTTTCATATCAAAAATTTTAATATGGTAGTCTAAGATTAGATTTTATACATATGATTAAAATTAAATTATTTAATCTATTATTTTTGCTGCATAAAATTTTAAAATTGTATGTACTGCACTATCGCTTATTTCCTTCAACTAGGTTCAGAGTGAGATTATTTTGATATGAATTAATATGACTTCAGATCTAATTTTTTATTATTAAATCTGATTATTTATAATTTAGATTAGATATAAATTAATTTATTTTCAGATCTGATTATTATTTGTTTAGATTAGATGTTCTGAGTAGCAAAGTACTTGAATTGGGTAATCGCTAGGCCGTCCGATCATAGGAGCAAGTAGAATTTCATGACCCTCTCCTATTCAGTGGGGTGCTCTTCATGGCGTGTAGGTGTACCATTGTAAGGTCTCATAAAGAAGAAAGCAAAAAAAAAAAAATTACTTTCTTGCAAAACTTTAGATCTTGAAACCCTAGGTGATGTTGTATGTGATGCAAGTTGCAAAGATAGTTAGTTACATCTAATCTTGTTTAATCAAAATTATTTTGATTTAAAATTATTAAAATTTAGATTTGATCTAAAAAATTTTATGATCTGATGTAAAAAGTTTACATGAAAAATTATTTTCAAAATCTTAACCATGTTGATGCAAAATTTAATTGAGAATTAAGTATCAAGCTGATTGGATCTAGAATTATGATTTAGATCTAATGACATTGCATAAAACATGAGATATGAGTTAGCTCAAATCAAGTCCTTCTCTTTAATTGGGTTAGACCTAAGGTTAGAATCAAAGAATTGATTGACCATGTAGAGAAATTGATTAAGTCTAACCAAATATTGAATTAGATTAATCAGAATTTTTTTAGTATAATAGTTGTAGATAGTCAAGTCCATATCTTTGATTAGACCAAATGGACCTTGATTGTGGCTCAGTAGTTGAACCCGAATTATTAGGTTGATCAAATCAAAATTAGTTAACCAATTGATGTCTAAGATAAGTTTGGCATTTCGATCGGTGATTTTTAATTGAGAGCAGCTTACTGACCATTTTGATGGTGTTTAAGGCAAGCTTAGCAGACCCTCCTATCGATCTCACTTATCTAGCCAATTTAATGAACTAGATTTTGATTAGATTGCTAAGTGATTCGAGTTAGCCCATGCTATTAAGATTGATCAGTGTGACTGATCTAGGTGTCAGTTCAATCAGCATGACTTAATCTGATTCAGTGACTTGGTGAAGTCAATGGAAGGATTATGATCTACCGATTGAACTTTTTCTTTTTTTTTTCTCTTCTCTAAATCGATTAAACTCTCTAAATTATTAGGTTCCTAAAATGAGTTGGTTATGGTGATAACTCGATCATAGCCTCCCATGAAGGTGAGTGATAATGGGTTCATTATTTCTGATTGATATTGCAGGCACCATCCGTCTGGTGTTCTTTCTGAATGACGAAATTATCATTCATTATATGATGACTCTGTTGAACTATCTGATGATGGTTGGGTTGATCAAGCCATCCTCGAATCTGATCACTCATTAGGTAGAATCACTGAGTAGGTTCATATTAATGGTTTATCCTAATCAAAACTTTTAGTGGAGGCCCATCACCTACTGAAATAAAATCTGAAGCTAAATTAAATATTAAAAGTTGTTTGAACAAATAATTGGTTAAGAATCTCCCATAGGTGCATATGGATTGATCAAGCCATCTTCGGGCTTATATGTAGTCTGTGTGGATTCTAGTACCCACTAAGAAATTAAGGTAATTCTTCAAATTAGAGGTAGAAGCTATCAATTCGTATAAAATAGTGGGAGGACCTTTAAACTAAAATCCAAGTCTTTAGGATTAATAAATTTATATACTAATTAGGCTTTGTATTTTTCTTATGTGTGTAGATATGGTCTCAAACTTATCGCTCTGATCATTGTTAGACAGTGCGAAGATTACCAAACTGAATTTTGATAATTGATATTGAAAGTTAAAGATGGTCCTAGAGCACGAGCGGATCCTTTATGTGATAATGGATCCGACACCTGAGGAGCCTGCTCCTAATGTTTGAGTGATTTGAGATACTTATTTGAAGTGGCTCAACAATCGTACCATAGTTCGTTACATCATGCAGGCCTCCATGAATGACGAGTTCAGCCAGAAGTTTGAAAAAGCTTAGTCAGAGAAAATGGTTCAAGTGTTGAGAGATTTCTTTGGTACTTATGACAACATTGAGCGGCACAAGACTAGTTGCATTATTTTCAATGCCCAGATGAGGGAGGGTGCATCTATTATCGATCATGTATTGTACATGATCGAGCAGATTGAAAAATTAAGCAAACTTGGCTTTCCTTTGCATGAATAGTTGGGGAAGGATGCGATCCTGAACTCTATACCCAAATCTTACCTGCTGTTTCTCAGTCATTTCAAAGTGACGAAGTCTATAGTCAACTACCATGGTCTGTTGGGATTGCTACAGACTTTTGAGAAAGATCACCAGCTCCATAAGAGGACAGTGAATCTAGTGGAAGGATCTTCTTCGGGTAGTCATCGTCCCTTTAAGAATGAAAAAAAGAAAAAAAATAGGAAGGTGCCTGGTGCTGGGAGTTAGTCCCAGAAACCCAAGTTCAAGACTGATCAAAGTCAGATAGAATGCTTCTTTTGCAAGAAGCAGGATCACTGAAAGAGAAACTGTCCTCAGCATATCGTTTCCCTTGATCCGAACAAGCCAAAGAAGAAGAAGCAATCAGTTGCTGGACAAGATACTTATGTGATAACACCTTGTAACTTCTCTCTTATAGATACAATGATCTGGATATTGGATACTGGAAGCTCTATTCATATTTGCAATTCATTGCAGGGTCTTCAGGTCACTAGAAGATTTAGAGAAAGCGAGAGATTTTTGAATGTTGGAGATGGAAGATCAGTTTCAATTCTAGCTTTAGAAATCATCAAGCTTGTATTCGAGTCTCAGTATATTATTCTTAATGAGTGTCATTACTGTCTTAGTTTTCTTTTAAATATTATTTCTGTAGGCCTTTTGGTCAATTCCAATTATGAAATATCAATAAAAAAAAATTATGATATTATTTTGAATGATGTTACAATTTTACATAGACAGTTGAACAATAGTATCTATGTTGTATCTAGACCTAATGTAATGTACATTTCAAATAAACACCCTAGAATAGATGATGTTACGGATGCCTACCTTTGGCATTGTAGGCTAAGTCATATCAACAAGAATAGAATGAACATATTAGCTCAAGAAGAAATTTTTAATAAAGATGATTATGAATCATTACCTACCGTGAGTCTTGTTTGCTTAGAAAGATGACCATGTCACCTTTTACTGGAAAAGGTGAATGAGCCAGTGATATGCTGGGTCTGATACATACTAATATATGTGGATCCATAAACACATGTGCTAGAAGAGGGTATAGCTAATTCATTATATTCACAGATGATCTATCTAGGTATGGATATATCTACTTGATGAAACACAAGTCCGAATCGTTTGAAATGTTCAAACAGTTCCATAATAAAGTAGAGAAACAAACTAAAAAAAATATTAAAATTCTTTGATCTGACCTAAGAGATGAATATTTTCTCAGTGAATTTCTGATATATCTAGGAGAGAATGAGATTCTCTCCCAATGGACCTCTCCAAGGATACCATAGCATAATGGCATCTCAGAAAGGAGAAATTGAACCTTGTTAGACATGGTTCGATCTATGATGGGGTTTGCAACTCTGTCAACTTTTTTTTGGGGATATACACTTGAAATAACCTATCATGTGTTTAATAATATTTCGAGCAAGTCAGTTAGTAAGACACTATATGAGATATGGTCAGGACGTAGGCCGAATCTCTCTTACTATAGGGTTTGAGGGTGTCCGACTTATGTTAAATGATTACAAATTGACAAGCTCAGTCCTAGATCTGATAAGTATAATTTTGTAGGATACCTCAAGAAAATGAGGGGATATTACTTTTACCGACCTGCTGAATAAAAAATATTTGTCAGCAATAAGGCACACTTTTTGAAAAAAAAAATTTTTAGTGAAAAAATAAATGCCTCTAAAATCGAGCTTGACGAAGTTCGATAAGTAGAAAAACCGACACCAATGATTGAATCTGAACCAGATTTGATAAGATCAAACTTGGAGCCCAGTGAACCAACATCCTTAAGGCGATCCAATAGAGTACCGCATCAGCTGGATAGATACCTAGGTTTTTGGTTCGGGATGGAGATCCTGTCAAACTCGATGAGAACGATGAGGATTCGATCATCTACATGAATGCCATGCAGAGGTCCGACTTTGATAAATAGCTTGAAGCCATGAGATTCGAAATGGAGTCCATAAAGGTCAATGATGTATGGACATTGTTGACCCACCTGAAGGGGTTAAACCCATAGGACGTAAGTGGGTCTTTAAGAGAAAGAGGGGTGCAGACAGAAAGATGGAGATCTATAAAGTCTGTTTGGTTGTCAACGGTTATCGTCAGATTATGATATTGACTATGATGAGACGTTTTCTCTTGTGGCAATGCTCAAATCTATTCGGATCATACTTGCAATAGCAGTATACTTGAACTATGAAGTCTGGCAAATGGATGTGAAGACAGCTTTCCTAAATAGAGAGCTGAACGAAGAGGTTATATAATACAATCTGAAGGGTTCATATCTACAGATGAGTATAAGATGTGCAAGCTTCATAGATCTATTTATGGATTGAAGTAAGCATCTCAGAGTTGGAACATACGTTTTGATAAGATGATCAGAGCATATGGCTTTGTTAGAAATGAAGAGAAATTCTGTATATATAAGTGGGTAAATGGTTCAATAATTGTATTTCTTGTATTGTATGTAGATGACATTCTCTTAATCGAAAATGATCTCTGCATTACAAGAAATAAAAGTTGGGCTATCGTCATAATTCTTCATGAAAGATCTAGGAGAAGTAGCCTACATCTTAGAGATGAAGATCTATAAGAATAGATCTAAGAGGCTACTCAGACTCTCCCAATCCACATACATAGATATTATACTGAAGTGGTTCAGCATGGAAAATTTCAAGAAAGACTATCTTTCGATAAGTCAAGAAATTTCTCTTTCGAAAGGAGATTGTCCGACAACTCCTCAAGAGAAAGCGTATGAGTAGAGTTTCATATACTTCAGTAGTGGGTTCTATTATGTATGCCATAAAATATACGAGACCAGACGTGGCATACTCATTAGAGATGGTGAGTAGATACTAGTCTGATCCAGGAGAAAATCACTGAAAGGTCGTAAAGATCAATCTTAAGTATTTGAGAAATACTAAGGACCAATGGCTTGTGTATGGTGAAACTGACTTGAAACTTATGGGATTCACTGACTCCAGCTTTCAGTTAGACTATGATGATGGTAAGAGTGTGTCGGGTTACATGTTTTTCCCAAATAGTAAAGCAATCTACTGAAAAAGTTTCAAGCAGAATACTGTGGCAGACTTTGTTTGTGAAGCAGAGTATATCGTGGCATCCGATGCTGCGAAGGAAGCTGTATGGTTGCAAAAATTCATCGACGAGCTCGGAGTGGCACCCTCCATTGATGGCCCTATCTTGTTATACTACGATAATACTGGAGCCATTGCTCAAGCCAAGGAGTCGAGATCCCATCAGTGCACCAAACATATTCTGTGTCGTTATCACCTTATCCGAGAGATCATGGATCGAGGTGACATCGACTTTAAAAAAATTGATGAGAAAGAGAACCTGACTGATTCATTTACTAAAGCTCTCGAAATCAAAGAGTTTGATGACCACAAATCAAAGATGGATATACGATACTGCACCGATTGACTTTAGTCCAAGTGGAAGTTGTTGAGAAATATGTCCCAAAATCAATCGTTAGACGATTGTGCTCATCTTGTAAATTATATATAAATTTTTATTAATAAAAATTATTTAATATTTTTATTACAAATTGATCATCTTTGAACTTCTGTGTTGTAATGAAGTCCTTAGGACTATTATTAATTGACAAAGGAGGATTTGTCGTTAAGTCTTTAAGATATTCGTGACCAAACGATACGCTATTATTAGAATGATAATGATATCAAGTGTAGGTCGTTGTATGCCATATGAGTTGGTTGTCCTCTTAACCAAGAAGTATGGAGACACTGTTATGGTATGCAGATAGAATGTAAGAGTACATTCGCATTGAATATGATCATGTGTCGAGCACTCTGCTGTCAAGAGTAGCTCATGAAAGGTATGGGTATAAGTGTCCCTCCGACCTAAGACCACCATAGTGACTTGTAAGTAACTCACTGTACTTTAGTACCAGACCATCTGAGTTTCTAACTTAGTGACGGAAGGATACTGGGTGCAGTCAAGTACTTATCAAGTTAGTGTGTGAGTTAAGATGGAATTGATCGCTCTGAATTGGTAGAAAATATGTATCAGTATATTTCAATTTAGCAAAATCTTGATCAGGATAATCCATGAGATAGATTTGAAAGGTTTAAATACAATACGATCGACTTAATTAGGATTGACAGTAAAATCTTAGGTCACTTTGAGTATTTGGGTCAAAGGGATGAATTATACAGTAAGCATATGCCATAGGTTCTAGAAGATTGCTTTGCAATACTTCGATCTATCCGATCGTCAGGTCATCATTGCTAGATGGTTACATCGATTGGTATAGAAAGTTATTCCTATGCTAGCAGCTTAGGTTCGGACCTATGGGGTCACACGTATTAAGAAGATTTGATCAAATCTGATGGCTGAAGAGTCTAATTGGATTGTGACTCTAATGAAGAGTCCTACTTCGACTAGGACTCTGTGAGAGAGTCTCACTGGGATTGAAACTCTACCATTTATGAAGAATTAATTAGTAATTTGATTATTAATTGACTCAATTTGATTGAGTAAAGAGATTTGGAACAAATCTAACTGAATTAGATTCAGTTCGACTCAGATTGAGATTGATATAATCAAACCCGATTATAAGAAAAATTTGATCTTGATTCGATCAGAATTTGGACTCAGCTAATTTCTACTTGAGTTAGAAATTTGATGAGATATTTAGATTTCTAATTGGATTAGATTCATTTCTATTAGTGATTTCAATCTAAATTTAATTTGGATTAGAATTGAATTAGAAATGAAGAGTCCAAGTCAAACTAGGACTCTATCCTTATCTTTTGTGCCACATCTAGATTCATGCCAATTTTTTTTTGCCTAATTAGATTTGGGTTATGATTTTTGACATCATGAGAGAGGATCCAATAAGGATGGTCGGCAATAGCTAATGAGTTATAATATTATCTCTTGCCTAATTCGAATGCGATTTGAATGAGAGATAAGATGCAGACTAGGAAAGAAATTTTTCGTATATGGTATATTGTTAGCATTATATTATTTTTTTTATTTTTTTAAAGAATTCTTTGGCATGTGAGACTCCAGATTTCTTCTCAATGTCCTAATGATTTTTCTAAAATTTTTTGAGATGCTAAAAGGAGATTTTGGCATTGATTCATGGCACCCTTCCTTGGAAAGCCTTAATTCCTAGTCTATAAAAAAGAGTTTCCTCTCTTGGACATCCCATAATCAATTCTTTTACTGATTTTTATTTTTGGAGCCTCTTCTCCTCCTCCTCTCTTCCTCCTCCAGATCTCCTATCACTTTGAAGTGTCCAAGGTGCTTATAGAAGAAGGAAGAGATCAGCCAATCTTCATGTAGATTTTTTTATAGAGGCCAGATGACTTCGTGTGACTGCGAGCGACCTAAAGAACACCCTCTCCAACTATTGGATTAGAGGAGATCAAGATCAAAATTTGTTTGATAATGATCTCTAACATATTTTGATTTTTATGATAGATCTAATAGTTAAATCTAGAATTTCAACATCGATGAGATCGATGTAATTTTTATTTTCAGATCTAAAGCATATATTTTTCATATCAAAGATCCTGATGTGGTAGTCTAAGATTAGATCTTATACATGTGATTAGGATTAAATTATTTAATTTATTATTTTTGCTGCATAAAATTTTAAAATTACATATACTGTACTACCACATATTTTCTTCAACCTCATGTATGCCATGCTATATACTCAACTTGATATTATCCTTGCTATGAGTGTCACAAGCAAGTATCAGTGGAATGCAGACAAAGAATATTGAATAGCTATGAAAAATATCCTTAAATACTTGAGAAGAATTAAAAATTTATTCTTGATCTTTGTAAAAGATTTTAAGTTGAGAGTTGAGAAGTATACTGATACAGACTTTATGTTTGATCCTGATGATAAAAAAATTATGTCACGATATGTGTTCACATGCAATGGTGGCGCAGTCAGCTGGAAGAATTTCAAGCAACCCATCATAGTGGATTTGACCACAGAAGCTGAATATGTTACTGCTTAGGATACTGCAAAAGAAGGCTTTTTGTTAAAAAAGTTCGTCACAGAGCCTGGGGTTATAGCATCGGATGTCATATCACTTTATTGCGACAATAATAGAGCCATCGCACTTGTTAAGGATCCGAGATCTCATCAGAAATCTAAGTACATCGAGTGGCAGTTTCATATCATACGTGATTATCTTGAAAAAAAATATGTCAAGGTACGAAGAGTAGACTCTGCAAACAATATGGTAGATCCGCTGACAAAGCAATTAAGTCAGCCAAAGTTAGAAGTCTACTTTGAAAAGATGGGACTTAGATTAGTGATCGATTGACTTTAGTCCAAGTGGGAGATTGTTGAATATACGTCCTATAAGCCAATATGGCATACACATTGTAATAAATCTAGAATATAATTTTATACTTAATATATTGATTTGATCAATAAAAGGATAAGTTTAATTTTCATTCAAGAGTGATGTATCCTTGAATCATCCATGAAATTAATACTTCGATATATATTCTCAAGATGTTGAGAATTAAAAGCATATATAATTAATTTCTAAATACTTTCAGTCATAGTATCATTATGAGGATGATGATCGATCTGGATAGATCGGCACACAGATCGTTTCCTTTTGAGTAGATGAATCTCTGGTGTATAATATAGAGATACTAAGTGACGAGTGCGGATAATTGTTAGAGAACAACTAGTACTGAACGTAACCATACGAAAAATTATTTGGATTTCTAATCAATTGTCAGTGATTGTTTCGATGCTGTAGTTATATGCATGATCCTTTAATCTATGATGGTATAACTACTCGCAGTGTGGCTGCTGGAGTTTGACTGACACATAAATATGGCCTTATTGAGATCTTGTAGTAGATGTTGGCGATAGTTGATCTACTGTAGTAGGGTGCGGATCTTATGTGATTTGAGAGACTAAGTTCGAGAGTCTGTGGCCACAGCAGTGTGATGATGGAAAAATTTTTTTATGAGAATCATAATTGGATTTAAGCTAATCGAATCTATCATATAACTGATGATGAGGTTTGATAATTTATCTATGATCTGCCATTTAGTCGAGGCTCACGATAAAGGGACTGAATCACATGTGAACTATACCTTGAGGTTCTTTTTCGATTCTATTAGGTTCCCATTATATACTGCTAGATGTCACTAATAGATTGTGAGAGATTACTAGGGTTGCTCAGGATCAAAAATCTTTGATGAGTTAGAGTGAAATCGTTTCGATCCATTGAAAATAGTTTCAATGATACTATGATAGAGATCATAATATATCTCACTATCAGATAGAATCGAATCTATGGGATTACACAATAAAAGGATTATTAGATCTGGAATAAGCAATTGGACTTATGAAGTCTCAATTGGGTTTAGAGAAATCTTATTGGATTCAGGATAACTTTACTAGTACATAGTTGAATCCAATTTTCTCTTTGCACTTGAATTACTTATTTGATAAGATTAATTCGAATTAATTATCTGCTAATAACTTTAATGAATTAGATTTATTGGGCTCCAATTATTAGATCTCTAGGATTTTGGATCATATGCATTAAAGGTTCAAATTTTTAATCAATTTTCTTGATTATTTGCATGAGGTGCCACTTGAGTTGATCAAGTTGGACATACCCTCATAAAAGAGGATATGAAGGACCAGCATGGGATGTCCCCTAAGCCCCATGTGGTGTATAAAAAAATAGGTAAAATGTCTCCAATAGTTGGTGGCTTATAGATCTCCTAAAGGGAGTCAAATATCTAAAGCTACAGAGATTTTTAATGCAAGTAGGACTTGTATTAAAAGGCTATTTGATTTTGAATAGGATTCAAACCTTTTGTCTATTTGAAGGAACTTTCTCTAAGGTTCTTATGATCAGATTTTCAGCACCTCCCTCTCTTCTCCCTTTGGATCTGACACCCAAAGAAACTTGGATGTCCTTCATCTCCATGCCCAGGAGGAGCTTGGGCATCCCCTTTACTTGCTGATTTTCAAACCTTGATTGCTTCATAATCAAGAGAAGGAGAGCAAGAAAAGAGAAAAGAAAAAGATCAAAGAAAGAATCAAAGAGTTGATCATGATCCAAACTTCATTCAGATTTGCAAGGTGATTATTCTTGGAGAAGAAAAATCAACACTAAAGAAAGTGTTTCAGACTGATCCTGAGTGGATATCCATAGAGATCGGATACTTGCGCGGTTAAGAGAGAACTTGCTCTCTTCTAGATCTAAATTCGTAGAAAGAACTTGCGAAACAGATATGTGATTCGATCACATATTTAATTTTAGTATAAAATTCAGCATATGTTCAATTTCAGTATATGAAATAGATCATTGTGTTCTATGTTTTATGCATGCATTATTTAGATTAAAAGATGTTTTAATCTTCTATTCCGTTATATTGTTTAGAAAAAAAAAAATTGAAATACACATGTATACCCCTACATGAAATAACAGTGAATAACACCATCTCTTCTTACAAAATAAAAGATAATTACTTTCTCAAAGCAATCAATGGATGATCTAAGGGTGGATTCCTGCAAAACAAGGTGAATCGTTTTTCATGCAAAAGGTACACCTCAGGCCTTTGCCATCATGCTTCTAATTGTATTTTTACTATTTAAATATTTTGCATGTGTATGCCATTTTTTTTTTAAATGATTGAATATGTGTATGGAAAGTCTTCACTAGAGTTATAGCATGTGCGTATGTATTCTATTCAAATGCTCAAGTGTGCACTAATGTCTGTGGCATGTGCATGTGAGAGGTACTTTGAATTATTAGAGATGTATTTTAGCGGTGAAGAGAAGAGAGAGAGACCTGGGTGCTCGTGGGTGAAGGTATCCCAAATGCTCGGCCCTCTTCCACCTTCATTGGCAGCGCCTTCGTACTTATAAACGGAAGACCACATCAGTATCAAATTCTTTCAGAACATTCTGAAATCTACAATTTCGGAGAAACCAAGGCCAACCTGGTAAGCCGAGGAGGCCGCCCCGAAGACGAAACCGGCTGGAAAGCTCTTCCGATTGAACGTGACTACATGCTCCGCCGCCACCGCCTGGGCCACACTTCCCACTGCCAACGCAAACGCCATAAGAGAGGGGAGAAGACCACCAACTCGAAGCGCCATTGGACTCCAACCTCGGCCTATGAGCTTAAGCTCAGCCTTGAAAGGCTATTTATAGATATTGAGGGGACATGGTCTCTGGCGTAGAGAGAGACACCGTACCCAACGCCCCGAGTTGGTGACAGCTACGGATGAGCCGCTCCGCGTATTTTATTCGATCTACGTTGTTTGGCTACATCCAGCTGGCCAATTCCTTTGGTAAATTTTTAAATAGATGAACTCAGAGAGTACGTAAGTAGGGTAGTAGAAAAAGCATATAGATCATGCAGAAGAGTAGAAGTCCCGGCAGACCGAGCGAGAGAGCTCTGGATCTAACGGAGGGTACAAAAACAGTTTCTGCCTGTAATCGTAGAGGTTGAAGAAACGAAGAGCGTTGAAGACCATAAAATAGTGCTGAGAATAGAGCTCCTTCCAATTTGGGGGCCTTTTACTTTTCCTGGATCTAACGTGCGGATTCGGACAACGTCGTTCGGGATATAATTTGCAGAGTATGAAGGCGTGCTTTTTTTTTTTTTTTTTTTTTGGTAGAGGAGAGGGGCAAAGCCCAAAGAAACAAAAAAGATGCTCAAAATAAACTAGCGCCTCAGAAATGGAGTACCAGCGAAATCGGTGAAAACAACATGATGGATAGACTACGCATGCAGGGACGTTGAGCCAAAATCTTGATGATAGTGAAGGCTTGCAAGACTATCCACCGATTGGTTAGCTTCACGTAGAACATGGGAGACTCTGAAGGCATCCAATATCGAATAGGATTGAATAATATCAGACAACAGAGACAGAGTGGGAGTGTTGTTCATGTGAAAACATTATTTGTTTAGGTGCGCCTTGATCCAATTGATGACATGACAGTCGAAGAGTCGCCCTTCAGCCATATGCGTATGTAGCCAAGAGAATAAACCGCTATGGTCATGGGACACCAGGCGGCTTGTAGTTCAGCCTCGGGCACGTAAGAAGCATAGAAAGTATTGGATGCTGTATATAGAACAACCCCGTAGTGATCCTGGATGATGTAACCAAGACCAGATCTGCCAGCCACCAAAGATGCATCAAAATTTAGCTTGACAAGATCACAAGAGAGGGTATCCAAGACATAAAGGAAGGTGAGAATTGGAATGGGCTCACAGAGCCGCCAGTAACCTAAAGCTGTGAATTATTAATTAAGGATGCAATATTCGTTGTCGACTCAAATTCTAAAGCATGCCAGAGGGCCAAGGATAGAGTTCTGGAATGAGAATGTTGTGAACCTTAGAAGAGGTGGCTGTTTCTTGAGTTCTAAATACTCCAAAGTGTATAACAAATCATGGACTTCTGCTGGCTAGAGATCATGACAGATGCCAACAGATCAATAATGTCCACCAATGAGTTAGCATGATGAGGAGCAAGGTGTGTTTGGTTTAAGATTATCCAAATTGGTTGAATCCGTGGCCAGGAGAAGAAACAGTGATCCAGATTCTCATTAGTCACCATATAGAGATCACAGGTTGGTTCTTGATCATGAAGAATATTTCTTGAGGCAAAAAACATTTTGCAAGGAAGATAGCCCCAGCAAAGTTTCCAATAGAAGACCTTCACTTGAGGAGCAATGGGGAGCTTCCAGATCCAATCCAACCTAAGCTGAATGTCATTGTGCTGGCAAAGCAAGATCTGGTTATAAATCTCTTTGACCCGAATTGTAGGACCACAGTGGTGCTTCCACACTAAGTGGTCATTGCACTGATTTTTGGAGAGGGGGATGGACAAGATTTTATGCACCAAATCATCGGAAAAGAGAGTGTTAAGCACCTCCACATTCCACATATCGATATTAGTAGGGAGTTGAGCCACCTTTCAGTCAACGTGAGCAGCACTATTCATTCGAACAGCACTCCTGTTCAGGGAAATTTCATCAAGCCAGGGATCAGATAGCATACTTATATTAGTGCCATCTTTGACGAGCCATTTGAAGCCAAATTGCACCCACTTGGCAAAGCAGCAGATGGCACGCCACAAAGGTGAAGCACCCCTCCTGGTTCCATCAGTGTCCAAATTTTCAAAGTGGTATTTAGTAGCAATTAACCTTGTCCACACTGAGTTCTTGTTAACCAACAACTCCCAGTTGCTTTGCTCATTAGAGCCTGTTGCCTTAATCTAAGTGAATGAAGTCCCAAGCCACCTTTGTTCTTAGGAGGACAAATGGTACTGTTCCAAGAGATCAAATGCAGCTTCCTGTCCCCGACTCATGGCCCCATAGAAAAAATTTAAAAATCTTCTCAATCTCACGAAGAACTGACATTGGAACATGAGCGTTTGTAAGGAGGTAAATGTAAGTGGAATTCAAAATAGAATGGACCCGAGTAAATATAATATGTATGAAGCTGTGCTTCCAAGGGGCTCCAAATATGGAACAGAAACCATATGAGCCAGACAGGCATCAAAGAAAGAAGTATGATCGGACTTCTGGTTTTGTCATATTTTTTTGAATATTTATCTTAAACTAGAAACTTAAAAATCAAAAACTTCTTCTATCAATGGAGTTATCGATTATGTGATTAAAAAAAAAAATGTGACATTCTCTTTCTTCTTCATTTTGAGAACATATCTTTTGCTGGTATATATTATATGGCCAAATGATATACATCAAGTAAATTAATCATCAAGCAAGTCAGTAAATATTTATAGTTAAATTAATATATAATTTTAAGAACATGAAATTCACTGGTACATAAAGCATGGCTAGGAGATACACATTTAATATATTTTTTTTGATTAACTGGGAGGTGTAGACCATTTGTGACATTTATTATAGAAAGAGAGTATGCAAGTGGTCACAATGCTATAACCTTTGTTTACAGTGATTCTAGGAGTGAGCTGAGCCTACCAAAAAGTATATTCATAATTAGTCATTCAACAACTATAAGGTGCTTATAACAAATTAGTCATTCAATAATTCATCACACATCATTAAACAAATTGATATATAGTTTCTGAAACAATATATTCATTAGTATATACTATATAACTAGATAATATATATACTTGTTGATTTTTTGATACATACCACAAGTATTTTTGATACACATACTAACTAGTGAACCAATATACATCTCAACGTAAAAAGTATATTCTAAAAACTCTATACTGATTTATCCAGAGGTGTATTAGAGTACTAGTTGTGTGTACAAAAGAAGCTGATTATGTGTATTAAAAAGTTGCAAGTATATATCATCTGGCTATGAAGTGTGTATTAATGAATATGATATTCTGAAAATTATATATCATTTTGCTTGAAGATGTATATTAGATTGTTAGATGATAAATTTATTAAATGTATATCATCTGACTATGTATTATATATTGGTGAACACCTTATTTTAAAAACTATATATTAATTCATCTAGATGTGTATATTATCTTGCTAGATGATTAATTTACTTGGTATATATTATTTGACTATATAGTATATATATCAATAAAAATATATTTTGAAGATAAAGAAGAAAAAAGGACATACAAATGATTTCTATAACAATCTAGGGTCTCACCAAAAATGTGAGTCAAAAGATATTATTTGGGTTTCTTAGTCTTGTATAACTATCTAAGATCTTTTTAATGAATAATCAATATGCAACTAAATATACACCTTATGAATCCTCATATACTCCCCCCATTTAATCTCCGTGAGGCTAAGAGTGCTGAGCTAGCTCTGATACTATTTATAACAACATAGAACCTCAACTAAAAAGGCTAATCGCACTGCAAGAAATTTGATCTTTGATGATGAAATTTTTTCATCGCTAAAGATAAAATTTTCATCGCTAAAAGTATTAGTGACAAAAATTTTCATCGCTAAAAATTCGTAGAGAAAGCCTCGTAGTAAAAAATTTTAGTGACAAAAAAAATTTATTTCGTCATCAAAAGTAGTCAACTAGATGATAAAGAGTTCGCAGTATTAGCGATGAAAAATTTTTATCGCAAGAGCTTAAAATTTCATCGCTAAAATTATGATGAAAAATATTTTTGTCATCAAAAATCAGTTGTTACTTGTTTTAACTTTTTTTTTTATTTTAGCAATGAAAAATAGAATTTCATCGCAAAGATAGCGACAAAAAAAAATTCGTCGCTAACTATCAGGACTAAATAAAAAATTTCTTCAAAATTTTTTCGATGAAAAAAAATTTCATCGCAATTTTTGCGATGAAAAAAAAATTTTGTCACAATTTTTGTGACAAAAAATATCTTTCGTCGTAATTTTTTGTGATGAAAAAAATTTCATCATAATTTTTGCGATGAAAAAATAATTTCATCGTAATTTTTGTGATGAAATAAAATTTTATCGTAATTTTTTACGATGAAAAATATTTTTTATTATAATTTTTTGTGATGAAAAAAAAATTCATTGTATTTTTTATAATGAAAGAAAAAAATTTTGTCTCTATTTTTGCGACAAAAAAAATTTCGTCACTAAAAAAATAAAGAAAAAAAATAATATTGGCGATAAAAAAAAATTTTAGCGGCAAAAATTTTTAACGGTGGACTCGACCGACGGGCTCAAACGGGGAGGGTGGCGGGCTCGAACGGGGAGGGTGGTGGGCTCGACCGGTGGCGACGGCATGGAGGGCGAGAGAGGGAGAGAGAGACGGCGATTAGGGAGGGATCGGGGAGGGAAAATGGCGACTAGGGAGGGAGGATGGCCGCCGGTGACCGGGGAGGGAGCAAGGGGATGGATTGGCGGCGTGGGCAAGGGGATGGGTCATTCACGCATTTTGAATTGGGGCAAAATTTTATCCTAATTAAAATAATTTTTTTTTTGCAAACTAAATAATCTTTAGCGACAAAATTATTTCATCGCCAAAAATAAAAATTTTATCGCAAAAATATTTTTTTTGTAATGAAAATAATTTTCATCATAAAAGATTATTTTTTAGTGATGAAAAGAATATTTCATCGCAAATAATTTTTTTTGACGACAAAAAAAATTTCATCGCAAAAAACTAAAACTCTAGCTACAAAAAAAAATTCATCGTTAAAAAGTATATTTCTAGCAATGAAAATTAAAATTTTATCATAAAAATTTTATTTTTGATGATGAAAAAATTATTTCATCGTAAAAACATAAAGCTCTAGTGATGAAAAAAATTCATCGCTAAAAATTAACTTCTAACAACGAAAATTATAATTTTATCGTAAAAGATGTAACTTTTTGTAACGAAATTTTTTTTCATCGCAAATAATTTTTTTTGAAACTATAGTGATGACGGAAGGAGGACGGCGGCGGTGGCCTCGATCGGAGAGGGCTTCAATCCGATCGGTGACGCGCTCGATCAGGGAGGGAGGACGACAGCCAGCACGGTGGCATGGAGGGAGGACGATGACCAGCATGATAGCGTGGAGGGAGGACGTCAATCGGAGAGGGCTTCAATCCGATCAATGGTGCATTCGATCGGAGAGGGAGGACGACTGACAGCTGGCATTGAGCTCAACCGAGGGAGGAAGGAAGAGGACCGATGGCGGTGGTGAGAGAGAGCAAGAAGGAGACTTGGCCTTGTACGGTGGCAAGGAGGGAGGACACCGATCGGTCGGTGGTGCACTCGATCGGGGAGGGAGAACGATGGTCGGTGCCGAGCTCAACTAGGGAGGGATAGGCGTGTCGATAGTGTGGGACACCGAGAGGGTCTCTCTCACATTTTGGACCAAAATTTTATCCTAAAATAATTTTTATTTTTTTTCAACAAAATAATTTTGAGCGACGAAATAATTTTGTCACCAAAAATAAAAATTTTGTCACAAAAATAATTTTTTTGCAACAAAAATAATTTTCATCGCAAAAGGTCAATTTTTAGCAATGAAAAGAATATTTCATTGTAAATATTTTTTTTTTGATGATGAAAAAAATTTTCATCGCAAAAAACTAAAACTCTAGCTATGAAAAAAAATTTTATCATAAATATTTTTTTTTTGATGACAAAAAAAAATTTCATCGCAAAAAACTAAAACTCTAGCTATGAAAAAAATTCATCGTTAAAAAATATATTTTTAACAATGAAAATTAAAATTTCATCACAAAATATTTAATTTTTTTCAACAAAATAATATTTAATGATGAAATATTTTAATCATCAAATATAAAAAATTTTATCGCAAAAATTATATTTTTTTGCAACGAAAAAATTTTCATCGCAAAAAAATCTAATTTTTTGTGATGAAATTTTTTTCATTGCAAAAATTTTATTTTTAATAATGAAAAATTTGTTTCATTGCAAAAACATAAAGCTCTAGTGATGAAAAAAAATTGATCGTTAAAAATTAATTTCTAGCAATGAAAATTATAATTTCATCACAAAAGATGTAACTTGTTGTAACGAAAATTTTTTTCATTGCAAATACTTAATTTTTGGCAACGAAATTTTTTTTCATCGTAAAAATATATTATTTACGATGAAAAAAATTTTGTTGCTAAAATTTCGCCGCTAAAAATTTAATTTCTTGTAGTATTGGAAGGTATTATTTTTTGTTTCTTGGTCCTGTATAAATATCTAAGATCTTTTCAACCAATAATTAATGTTGGACTAAATACACATCTACATAAGTCCTCACATAATTTTCAATTTAAGCCTTGACGTCCTTACCAAGTTAAGTGTCTAAATTTATACATCTACTCTTAAACACCATGATTGATCCATGGTTAGCCTCAATGAATCTGCGATATAGTATTCCCTAGTCCACATAGGTTATGAGATATTATTTGTATCAGTCCAGTATCTAATCTAAAAAAATTAGTTAGAAGATATTATTTAGATTTTTAAATCCTACATAAGTATCTAAAATTTTGCTAGCAAATAATTGATATGAGACTACATACACATCCATATATGCCCTTATAATTTATTTTTTTATGATTCTTTTTATAATATATGGGATTAATGATTTTGTCGGTAGAAAAATTTTTGACTTTAGGCTTTTGCTTTGAGATGGACGTTAGAGGAAACTTAGTAAAATAGGGAGTCCATCCTATATTCCCTTCTTTGGTGCTCACCCCATATGGTTTTTGCTCCCACCCCCCATATGGTTTTTGCTCCCAAATATGTAGAGAAAAAGGTCTGGGAACAATAAATGGTCATGTGTTTCTGGCATCACATTGCAAAGGGTGCAATAGCTTGGTGCAGGCTGCGCTCGTCCCTTTGCCGGAGATGGTAGCAAAGATAATTATCTTTGTGGGTAGTAGCAACTCTTGCAAGATGGGCTGTCCAGATTGGATCAACACCATCTCATTGCTATATGTGGATTAGCGTACAAGTAACTGACATATAAAATAAAAAAGGGAGAGTGGCACAAGCGATGGTGGAGGCTGGAGGCAACTAAAAAAGCTTTATTTATTCTTGACCAATGCTCAGGTTTCTATGCATAGCTTGTCATATCTCATCCCAATACCACAAACAAGTACATGACAGATGGGCCGCACATCTTTTATGGTTTGACCCGCAGGATATGCTAGGTTTGAAGAAATTCTTAAGTTAAATTAGTCTAGGTGAAATAAAATATTAATATTTTTAAAAATAAAAATAATTTACAGTACATGCATGACCTAATATTTTAAAGTCGGTCTACGTTGATGAAATAATATTTTATAAAAAATAAAAGAATCATCTTTGAGTCTTACCATTGTCGCTGGCTCATGGCTCACGATCCTATCTATACTATTTATTTATATTAAAAAAAATAAAATAAAATAAAAATATATTAAAAATTTAGTAAATCATCTTTATTTTTAATTAGATCAAATATAATTTACATAAAATATTAAATATTATAATATAAATTTTTTATTATAAAAAAAAGTATGCCGTTGATTACAAAATATATAAAGTATATATATCAATATATCACTTTGAGAAGGCAAGATCATAATCATCCAAAAAGTGAAAGATTTAAACAAGCTGGCATTGGAGGAGCTCATTAAATTCTTCATAATTCATGAGCTAACCATGAGACAAAATGTAGAAGGAGACTAATCAAGAAAAAAGAAAACCATCGCATAGATAAAGAGTCAATGGAGCCCGATTAAGGTGAGGAGATGGCCTTGATCATGAAGAAGTTTAGGAGGTTTATGAAGAAGAAAAAGTAGGTATTTAAAAAGAATCTTTTGATAAAGAGGGCAAGAAGTAAAGAGAAGGAAAATGAGTTAGTTTGCTATAAATATAAGAAGTCAGGATATTTTAAGGTCAACTATCCCCTTCTCAACAGAGCTCCTAAGAAGATAAAGAAGAAGGATATATTAGCTACATAGAGCGATTGTGATAATTCAAACTTCAAAGAAGAAGTACCAATTTATGCCTCATAGCTCATTAGGATGAGATAATCATTGAAAACTCATTTGATTTTACTTTTAAAGAATTATAAAAAGTCTTTTATGATTTAATAGAATATTTAAAATGATTAGGATAAAAAAATAAAGAGCTTAAAAAAATAAATCAAACTCTAGCCGAAGAAAAAGATAAATTTCAAAAAGAAAAAAAAGATTTTTTCAAAGAAAAGAAGCTCTTAACCGATGAAAATATTAAACTTAAAAAAGAAGGTGAGAAGTTGAAACATATAGTAGAAAAATTCACCACAAGCTCTAAAAAATTATAAATAATTCTAAATAATCAAAAAAATATTTATAATAAAACTGCCATAGGATATAATCTTTTAAAGAAATAAAAATTTAAAGAATATATATGCATGTAAGAGCATTATCTAAACATTCTTCTATAACTTGCTTCAAGTATAATGGATTAGGACATAGGAATTTTGAACGAAGCATCAAAAGAATAAGTAATACTATAGTTAAAATGATTTGGATTCCAAAAAAAATTAGGACAACTAATCTAACAAGATCCAAGAAAGCTTGGGTACATAATTTAAGAAATAATATTTATTTTGTAGGTATACCTAGTATTGATGCTAAAGTTCGTTGACGTCGAATTTGCTGGAGTTGCAGGTGTGAACGGGACCTCCGGGTGGTGTACCTATAAAAAGTTCAGATCGAAAATTATTCTGGCAGAGACTCTCTGATGCTCAAGTCAACTAGTAGAACCAACAGATAGAGGAGTGTGGGGCATAGAATTGTTGCGTACCTGGGGTCCCTCTTTTTATCTCTTTTTATAGATGGAGGTCGAAGTCATAGTCAGTAAGTGGGCTGGCATGATTATGCAAGATTTGAGATAGATTTTGCATAATACACCAACTGTTCAAGAGATTTTCACATAATGGAGATTATGGTTATCTTATCTACTCCTTGATGGTTGTTATCTGAATGGTGCCAGCTTTTTGAATTTTGATTTGATTAGTTCAGACTGATCAAGGCTTGGTATTGATTGATGATGAGTTTGAACTATATACTGACCGACTAGGAGTCAACACCAAATCATAAATGACCAAAGGTTGGTGCTGAGAGCTGCTTGATGAGGGATCGGTTAAAGATATTGGCTGACTAAAGGTCGGTATTATATGACTAGGGATCGAATGCAAAATGATGGTCGAGATTCCATACTACTGACAAATCAAGCAAGAGTAAAAGAGAGGCATGCCTTGACTAGGGCTCGATGCTAGATACTCATCGACTTGAAGTCGTACTTTATTTTATCTGACTGGAGGTCTTTAAAATTTACAAACAACAAATAGTTGGAGGAGAGGAAGCTATTTGACCAGGAATCGATCCTAGGGGCTGGTTGAGTAGCTGTTGGAACTAAGAACCGGACGATCAGGAGTTGAACCAAGCATTGGTCGATCAAAGATCAGATACTTGATTTGTTGGATTTCGATCACACAGTGAAAATTAAATTTTAATTTTTTTAAAATAAATAAATCAATAGCTTTAACATTTAAAACTATCGAACCAAAATCTAAATCTTAGAATCACCTTACCGATATCGATCAAAACAAAAACAAGCATTCAAAGAGATATAATTTTATACTTTCATCAAAAAATAATATGGCAAGATGGTGATCTCCATGAAACTCTAAAGTAGAAGCCCTCCAATGGTGATCCACATGAAAGTTGGCCAAGGTCCTTCCTAACTGGTGTGCTGTCGTAGCCTTGTCTTTTCAAGAATACTGTCAGCTTCAAACTCGAAGTACGATCACACCAAAATTCAGTCATCTTCGATCTTACCATCAAAATCACACCAAGAAGATACTCTACAGATATCTCACAATTTAAGATTTGATTTGAACTCTAACATATGAAAAAATCAAATCCTAGGGCTAACTAGCAACACTTGCTAATTCTCTCACCACACTTCTTACAACTTTTGCCTCTCAATTTTTTCTTATCTTTTACTCAAATTTTTTTTCAAATTTTTTTCTCTTTTACATGCCACTTAGCTCTAATTTTCATCCAAAATCAAGCACCTGGTCCATATGGGATGCCCCATATAAATAGGTGATCAAGAAATGTGAGGAAGGACCAAGGGGAACCAACTTTTGGTGCTCCACCTTCTCATGCAGTGAAATAAATCATCATAATTTATTTTGATATAGAAGAGCCTTCACACAGAAAGACTCCTTCTCTTCTACGCCTTATAAATATCTTATGTAAAATCAGCATGAAATAAATAGAGTTCTGGATGAGAAAACTAGGTGATAAGATAAGATAAGAGCCTTCATTAAGAAGGACTTTTCATCTTCTCATGTTAATTAAGAGTGGGCGACATAATTATTTTGGTGTAAAATTTGGTGGGCATAGAAGACTCCTTCCACACTTAAAATTATTCCAAGTTGGATAAGAACTAAATTAAATTGGACCCAATCCTATTAGGTTAAAGACAACTGGTCTAGTTTAGCTTAAACACTTTGAACTAAACCAATTTAGGAACTTGAGTTAATACAATATGCTCGTATATCAAATTAACCCTTAAAATTTATATTAAATTTTAATTAAATCAGATCAAGATCAAATCTCAAAGTGTATGACCCATTGGATTCTAAATCTAACCAGTAGTGGACACAGACTCTTGACGTAACTCAAATTCAATTAGATTAGGTCAGCCTAAGAGTCCCAATCAACTAGGACTCTTTCTAATTAATTCTCAAATTAAACTTTTTTAATTCTGAAGAGTCCACAAGTCAAGATTGATGTCTAGCAATATGTCATGACTATTCGAAAGATTTAAAATTTTGATGAAAGATTATCAAAATATCCTTCAGTGGTAAGTTATCGTGTAATTCAATCCTTCAGTCAAACATCATTCCAGATGAGCTGTGGGGATGACAATATATCAAATTCAATTACTTATTTATATGTATCTCAATCAAAAGGTGATGATCCAGTTGATGATACATTAAAAGCTTCTTTCTAATTATCATCCTGCTTTGGTCAAAGACTTTCAAAATCATCGACCTATGAGATCACATAGGATGTTCGCTCTCTTTATTAGGAGTGACTGATTTCTTATTGATTACTCACAATCTTTATGCACACTTTACTACATCCTTATTAGAGAACCAAGTTAGGAAGTGAATTAAAATATGGATTCATGTACACAAGGTCTTGATGATCTCAGATCAAAGGATCACTTACACAACTTTCACTAGAGAACCATCCGCTGATATGTAAATAAGACTCTATCAGATGTTCTCTCGTAGATCTATTTAGTGAACTTATTCTCTAATGAGCACCTATATTTTTATATTAGTATCACCATATAAGTAGTTATGAGATCAACCACCCTCATCTCTGAGCCTATATAGAACATGTCAGTCTTACCGATATTATTGATCTCCAACTCAATGAACCAATAATTAAAAATATTTTAGATCATGACTATCAAGATTTTAAGTCTTATTGGTATGATCTCATCATGGTCCTAAAATCATTGCTCAGACTTATGGAGTTCGTTATAATCTTAAAAATAATAAGATACAGCATATAATAAAATAAAAATATCTATTTTATTAATAATATTAATATCAATTATATGAGTCTGAAAGATAAATTATAAAAAATATCCTCTCACATCCCATATGTGATTGGCTTATAGGATATTATTCTTTCAATCTCCTACTTGCACTAAAGCTAATCGCCCCTATACTTGATGCCGATGCAATCAAAGTGGCGGTCAAACTACTGCACTGACAAGACTTTAGTGAACGGATCCGTTATATTGTTCTCAGTATCAACTCACTCCATGATCATATCGCATGTTTCGACTATCTTTTGAATGAGGTGGAATCGTCTTAGGATGTACTTGAATTTATGATGAGACTTCGGTTCTTTGGCTTAAGCAACTATCCCAATATTATCACAGTAAAGGGGCATTAGTTGTTTAATCTCTGAAACCATACCCAATTCTGAGATAAATTCTTCATCCAGATGGCTTCTTTAGCAGTCTCACTAGCAGCAATGTACTCAACCTCAGTGACTGAGTCAGCAACAGTTTGCTATTTGAAACTTTTCCAACTTATTGCACCATCATATAGCATGAACACATATCCAGATATAGATTTGCTATCATCTGGATTAAATTGAAAATTAGAATCAGTATAACCTTTCAGTTTTAAAATAGATCCATCATATATGAAAAAAATATCTCTAGTCCTTCTCAAATACTTGAGCATATTTTTCACAGCTTTCTAATGATCCTCCCCAGGATCAGTCTGAAATCTACTTACAATGCCCAAGGCATAAGCCACATTAGGTCTGGTACATAATATAGCATACATTATTGATCCTACAGTCGAAGCATAAGGAATAGAACTCATTCTATTTCTCTCTTCAGGTATCCTAGGAGACATCTTTTAGAGAGTTGTATACTATGACCTATGGGCAAGTAGCCTCTTTTACTTTCCTTCATGTTGAACCTCTTCAACACAAGATCTATGTGCCTAGACCGGGACAAGCCAAGCGTCCTGTTTGATCTATCTCTATAGATCTTTATACCAAGTATATAAGATGCTTTACCCAAATCTTTCATAAAAATTTTTTGTGATAGCCATGTCTTGATCGATTGTAACATCGGGATATCATTCTCAATGAGCAGTATGCCATTCACATATAAGATCAAGAAGATAACAGCACTCCACTAGTCTTCTTGTATATGCAAGGTTCATCCATATTTTTAATAAAGTCAAACGATTTGACTGTCTCATCAAAATAGATGTTCCAGCTCCTCGATACTTGTTTTAATCTATAAATGGATCTATTCAGCTTGCATACCTGATTTGCTCTTTCACTAGAGACAAATTCCTCTGGCTGAGTCATATAGACTTTTTTCTCAAGATTTCTATTGAGGAAGGCAGTCTTGACATCCATCTGCTAGATCTCATAGTCATGGTATGTAGCAATAGTAAGCATTATCCGAATAGACTTGAGCATGGCTACCGACAAAAATGTTTCTTCATAATCAATACCTTATTTTTGTATGAAATCTTTTGCCACTAGTTTGACTTTATAGGTCTCTACCTGGCCATCTGCTCTAATCTTCCTTTTGAAGACCCATTTGTAGCCTATTGGGGTCACACCCTCAGGTGCATAAATCAAAGTCTAAACTTGATTGGTATACATGAAGTCTATTTCGAATTTCAGGATAATGAGCCATTTGTCAGAGTCACTACTCATGACAACTTTCAAATAGGTCGTGGGATCATCATTCTCAATGATGTAGATTATATTGTCATTCTCAATGATAAATCCATACATGAGTAGTACATTACGCACTCTACTTGACCTTCAGAGAGAAAGTGTGTGTAGTGGCTGTGCCTCAACAATAGGCACATTTGATTGAGAATTATTTTATGAATCTTAGATGGGTTGTAGGTTTTGAACTACCTCAAGTTCAACAGACCTCCTTTTTGGATAAACTCTTTCTCCAAGAAAACGGCATGCCTACTAACAAACACCTTTTGTTGAGTAGGTTGTAGAAGTAGTATCTTATACTATCCTTTGTATCACCCACAAATCTATATTTTTCAGATCTAGCATCCAACTTATGTCCATCAATATTTTTCGTATATGCTAGACAACATCAAATCTTAAGATGTTTAAGACTGGATCTTTTTCCTTTCCATATCTCATATGGAGTGCTAGAGATAGATTTGGAAGATACTTTATTTAAAACATATGCTGCGGCCTCAAGAGCATATTTCCAAAAAGAGATCAGAAGATCTGTGAAACACATCATAGATCGCACCATATCTAATAAGGTATGATTCCTTCTTTCCATAATTTTATTTAATTATGGAGTGTAAGGGGTGTCCACTAAGAGAGTATACCATTTTGTTTTAAATAATCAAGAAACTCACTAGTCCAGTATTCTCCTCTTCGATCAGATCGAAGAGCTTTAATACTTTTACTAGTTTATTTCTCAATAATTTTTTGATACTTTTTAAATTTGTCAAAGACTTCAGATTTGTATTTTATTAAATACACATATCCAAATCTAGACATATCATCAGTAAATATGATAAAGTAAGAGTATCCACCTCTGGCTCAAGATGATATCGGACCACAAACATCAGTATGTACAAGATCCAAAATATCACTCGCCCTTTCTCATGTTCAATAAATGGAGTCTTGATCATTTTACCCATGAGACAAGATTCACAAATTTTATATGATTCAAAATCATAAGGATCAAAAAATTTATCTTTGTATAACTTGTTAATTCTTGACTCATTTATATGACCAAGTCGGTAGTACTAGAGGTATGTGACATTCACATCCTCTCTCTTTTTTTTCTTCATATTATCAACATGAAGTATATTATAATTAAGTGATAGGAACAAAAGACCATTATCACTATAAGCATTTTCATAAAATTTGTTAGAAAAGTATATAGAACAACCATTGTTCTTAGCTTTTATTTCAAAATCTTGTTCTAATAATAATGGTGCAGAAATAATATTTCTAACGATATTAGAAATATAATAATAGATCTTCAATTTCAAAACTTTATCTGAAACCAACTTTAAAATCCTAATTCCCATGATTACGGCCTGAATGGACCCTCCACTAGTGTCGAACAGCTCGAAGTCACCTTTATTCAGACTCTTTATTTTCTGTAGATCCTGCAACGATTTACAAAGGTGTGAGCCATGAGTGGTATCCAATATCCAAGAATCTAAAATTGAAATACTTAATGATAAATTAGTTTGTATCATATATAAATCTTTAGCAACATTTGCTTGTTTTACAGTTGCAAGATATTTCTTGTAATTCCTCTTCCAGTGCCCCCTCCTTGCCATAGTGATAGCAAGTACCTTTGGTGGAGACTTTCTTCACCTTCTTCTTGGAGATGCCAGCCTTAGGGTTCAGCTTTTTGTTAGAACCCTTCTTGCCTTTCTTCTTGTGGATCTTATCAACAAAAAGAATCGAAGCCTTTTCACCCTTGAAATGGCTCTCTACTGTTTTCAACATATTCAGCAGCTTAGGCAGGCTGATGCTCAGTTTGTTCATATTGTAATTTATGACAAACTGAGAGGAGTTAGGAAGAGATTGCAGGATCAAATTTTGGCTAAGTTCACCATCCTTGGCAAAACTCAATTGTCCCAGACGAGTGATCAAATCAATCATCTTCAGGACATGTGTTTGCATAGAGGTTCCTTCAGTCAGGCGGGCATGGAATAACTGCTTAGATATTTTATATCTAGCAGTTTGACTTTGTTTCTCATATAACTCCTTAAGATTAAGGAGTATAGAGGAAACATCCATATCCTCATACTGTCTCTGAAACTCGTTGCTCATTGAGACAAGCATGATACATTTGACAGTCACACTGTCGTCCTTCCATATCTTATATGTGGTCCTTTCCTCCTCAGAAGCATCCTTTTCGATCGTATCGGGTGCAGGTGTATCCAATATATAGGAGACTTTCTCCTGAGTAAGAACAATTCTTAGATTTCTTAACCAGTCCATGTAGTTTGGTCTGGTCAATTTGTTTACATCTAGTATGCCTTTAAGTGATAGTGAGGATGCCATATGTGTAGTTAATCTACAACAACAAGAGCACAATATAAGTAGACAACTAATGATGACATGCACAACTAGATTAGGACTTTTATCTAAGTGTGTCTCCCACTATTTTAACGAACTTCATAGCCTTCACGTATGAAAAGCGAGAAATATCCTTATGTTTCTTAGTGGAGTTGAGATCCCTATTCCTCACAAACACTTTATGGATACCACAACAAGCATTCATGAGTTTAAGAGTAGGTAACTCTTTACTAATTGTACCTCATACAATTCTCAATATTTTTCTCTCTTGCTTCTAGATCACTTATAGTCTTATGGATAGCACAATAAACTATAGTGTTCTAGTTAAGTTAATCCTTCAATCCCATATGGTCATACTTAAATAATGCTGTCCTTGTGGATAGCACAACAAAGTAACACTATTCAAATATGCCATAAGCATCAATATACACTTTAGTCAACATCATATCAATTTTTATAGTAAGCCTTATGGATAGTACAACAAGCTCACTAAGATCTTGACATATTCTATTGACCAAGTTTGAAGGAAGGCCCTTGTAATGTCTACATTACAAATCAATCTTAGTTCAAAATTTAATAAGATCAAATTGACCAGGTCAGTAGGTGAGAGGTTCTCCATAGCTTTTCTTAGATACCAATAAAGTTGGCCAAACCAGCATACAGACCTAATTAGAAAACCACCTTTTATACTTTTCTAGACACCAATTGATCAAATAAATTTAATATTTGAATTAAAAGTGAATCCCGACATTACAACTTAATATAATTTTTTAAAAAAATTTTGAACTGGTCTCGACACATCATAACTATAACTATATAAAATGTGCTAAACATATTATGTAATTTGGCATGCTTTTACAAGTTATAATAACAATCATATAATCATACCAAAAATCATATAAAGGTACATAAAATGACTTAACATATGTCAAGCATATCAAATAAGAAAGCAAATCCTAATCAAATTAGGCATGCATAACACTCTTAACCATAAATTGATTTAAGCATCTAGTAACCATGAAATAATAAATTTTAAATTATCATAAATTTATAATTTTAATAATTAAAATTTAAATCTATGATTCATATAAAGTCAAAAATGATATTTGATTTTAAAGATCGATGCTAAAATCGATGCAATATTTTATATGAACAAGAACAATTCTATACTATAACTTTACACTTATTTGATCAAATTTAATAAGAGTGGCTCTGATACCACCGTTGAATTTCAGTCATACAGTAAAAATTAAATTTAAAATTTTTAAAACAAATAAATCAATAGCTTTAACAGTTAAAACTATCAAATCAAAATTCAAACTCTAGAATTACCTTGCCGATATCGATCAAAATAAAAATAAGCATGCAAAGAGATAAAATTTTATACTTTCATCAAAAAGTAATATAGCACGATGGTGATCTTCATGAGACTCTAAAATAGAAACCCTCCAATGGTGATCCATATGAAAGTTGGCCGAGATCCTTCCTAACTGATGTGCTGCCGCAGCCTTGTCTTCTCAAAAATACTGCCAGCTTCGGACATGAAGTATGATCACATCAAAGCCCAGTCGTCTTTGATCTTACTACCAAAATCATGCCAAGAAGATACTTTACAGATATATCATAATCTAGAATTTAATTTTGAGCTTCAACATATAAAAAAATCAAATCCTAGGGCTAACTAGCAACACTTGCTAATTCTCTCACCACCCTTTTTACAACTTTTGCCTCTCAATTTTTTCTTGCTTTTTTTTTTAAATTTTTTTTCTCTTTTACACACCACTTAGCTTTGATTTTCATCTAAAATCAAGCACTTAGTCCATATGGTATGCCTCATATAAATAAGTGACCAAGGGACGTGAGGAAGGACCAAGGGGCGCCAACTTTTGACGTTCCACCTTCTCATGCGGTGAAATAAATCACTGTAATTTATTTTGGTGTAAAAGAGCCTTCACATAGAAGGACTCCTTCTCTTCTATGTCTCATAAATATTTCATATAAAATTAGCATGAAATAAATAGAGTTCTCGATGAGAAAACTAGACGATAAGATAAGATAAGAGCATTCATTAAGGACTCTTCATCTTCTCATGTTAATTAAGAGTGGGCAGCATAATTATTTTGGTATGAAACCTGGTGGATGCAGAGAACTCCTTCCACACTTGAAATTATTCCAAGTTAGATAAGAACCTAATTAAATTAGATCCAATCCCATTAGGTCAAAGACAACTGGTCTAGTTTAGCTCAAACACTTTGAACTGAACCAATTTAGGAACTTAGGTTAATACAATGTGCTAGCATATCAAATTAACCCTTAAAATTTATATTAAATTTTAATTAAATTAGATCAAAATCAAATCTCAAAGTGTGTAATCAATTGGATTCCAAATCTAGCCAGCAGTGGACACAGACTCTCGACGTAATTATAATCCAATTAGATTAGGTTAGCCCAAGAGTTCCAATTAACTAGGATTCTTCCTAATTAATTTTTGAATTAATTTTTTTTAAATTTTGATAAGTCTACAAGTCAAGATTGATATCTAAAAATATGTCATGACTACTCAAAAAAATTAAAATTTTGATAAAAAATTACTAAAATATCTTTCGATGGCAAGTTACCATGTAATTCAATCCTTCAGTCAAACAATATCCCAGATGAGCTATGGGTATAGAAACATGTCAAATTCAATTGCTTATCTATATGTATCTCAATCAGAAGGTGATGATTCAGTTGATGATACATTAAAATTTTTTTTCTAATTATCATCTTGCTTTGGTTAAAAACTTTTAGAATCATCAACCTATGAGATCATATAGGGTGTTAGCACTCCTTATTAGGAGTGACTGATCTTTTATTGATCACTTACAACCTCCATACACACTTCATCATATCTAAAATATCCTATACAAAGATTAAAGAATCAAGTTAGGAAGTGAATCAAAATATGGATTCATATACATAAGGTACCATAACGAGCTCAGGTCAAAAGATCACTTACACAACTCCCACTAGAGAATCATCAATTGACATATAAATAAGACTCCATCAGATATTTTTTCATAGGTCTATTCAATAAACTCATTCTCTAATGAGTACCCACATCTTTGTATTAGTATCATCACACAAGTGGTTGTGAGATCAACTATCTTCATCTCTGAGCATACATAGGACATGCCAGTCTTACCGATATCATTGATCTCCGACTCAATAAATTAATGATTGAAATTTTTTTAGATCATAACTATCAAAATTTTAGATCTCACTAGCGTAATCTCATCACGGCCCTAAAATCATTGTGTAGACCTATGCAGTTCATTATAATCTTAAAAATAATAAGATGCAGCATATAATGAATCAAAAATATCTATTTTATTAATAATATTAATGTCAATTATATGAGTTTGGAAGATAAATTATAGAAAATATCCTCTCGTATTCCGTATACGATTAGCTCGTAGGGCATTATTCTTTCAGATCAGATAATCTGTGGTCGAAATTATCGAACTTGGATGAGTGAGCTATGGTCGACCGTTGGTGCGGCTGAGGCATATTGGCACGGGCTTAATGGGATGGATATCTATCAATCTCTTCATATTATCGATCCACTCCAAAATTCTCCCAATACAATCCACCCAACACATACCCCGCTACTTCCTAGTCCGAGCTCTAGTCGGGCTATGGGAGTATTTACTTGGCATTTAAATGGTAGGGGATCGAGTCTTCTTCCTCCTCTTCCTCCCCATTCTTCCTAGTTCTCAAGAGAGTCTATGAGATCTGTGAGAGAACAACCTCAGCGATCAAAGAGAAGTCTTCTACAAGGGAGCTAGTACCCCAATGAAGACACCTATCTCTAGTTGGAACAAGTCCTTGAAGTGAATTTCAATGCAGGGGTAAAACGATAATTTTAAAACTTTTTCAAAATTATAATTTTATAGTGGAAATTATTAATTAATCTAATTAATTAACATGTATTAACCCTACACAAGGATCTAAATATGATATATATAGCATGTATTTAAATTTGAAATTTTAAATTCTATAGTAAACGTTTTACTGTTATGTATTCAGAACACATTACCTTCGTACAGGTAGTCGATCGCTGCAGTCTGATCATCGTTGAAAAGATCTGATCATCGTAATGTAGCCACACAGTATGTCTAGCCTCTGCGGATCATCCACACAAAGCTCCCGAT
Organism: Elaeis guineensis; assembly: GCF_000442705.2. Lineage (NCBI taxonomy): Eukaryota > Viridiplantae > Streptophyta > Magnoliopsida > Arecales > Arecaceae > Elaeis > Elaeis guineensis. The sequence goes on from NC_026004.2 coordinate 44,578,486, forward strand.
CTGATCGGTTCCTTACGAATGCTAGTTCATTGTAGAATCCTTTCGACAGCTGATGCTGATCGAACTTCTTCGATCGATGTTTGCCGATTTCTCAGATGCTCTGGATTGTCAGCAGAGATAGTAGAGAGGTTGATGAAGCTTTCTCTGAAGTTTGGTCGACTCACGATACTCGTAGCTCACCTTCTCACTTCTCAAACCCTAGGCAAAAATCCTAGGGTACTCACAGAAGACCCTGCATCCTTTCTCACTTCTTTTTTTTTCTTCTTTTCTTTTCTTTTCTCACGCAGAAGCCCTTTCTCATGCCACCCTTTCTCTCTAAGAAAGTCATGCGCATGCCCCACCTTCTCTTCTCTTTTTAAAATAGTACAAGACCGCATCTTTACCGCATCTTCACCGCGTGAGAGGATAAAGCTAGGTGGTTGCTCACTTGAATTTAAATCGAATTTGAATTCAAATGCCAACCAACCAATCTTTATCCACTCTTGGCATGAGAAGAAGGGGGCGTGGGTTCTTTGTGCATGGAGAATTTACACGAGAAACTTTTTCTCTTGTAGAGTAAGTGGCGCACAAGTTGATAAGGTAGCTCATGAGATTAGTTGCCCATTCAAATTCAAACATCATTTGAATTTGAATGGCCAACCAACCATCTTTATCCACTCAAAATGGTGCACACAGGTGAGGCATGGGAAGGCTTCTGCGTGGGAGAAAATTCATGAGAACTTATTTCTCGTGAATTCAAATAGGTGCAGGTGAGGTGAGGTGGCGCAGGGAGATAAGTCAAGGTGGTTTCAAATATTAAATCAACCTAATTGAACCAATCTTATTAAAATAGGTTAGGCACAATTAGACTAAATTAAATCTAACAGAATTAGGCTTAATTAGACTTAATAAAATCCTAATCAAATCAAAAATTGACTAAGCCCAACCCTTGATCAGATCAGGGACCAAACCACCTTGGCGATTAGGTCAACTCTTAACCTAATCGAATCAAATCCAACTGAATCCAATTCAATTGGACTTGATCCAAAAATAATTACTCAATCAAATTGAGTTAATTAGCAATCAAATCACTAATTAAGCTTTTCATAAATACTGAGTCCAAATTTGATGGGCAATCAGGCATCAAAGTCCATCGATATGAAACCCTGATCGAAGAGTCCCAAACCAGTGGGACTCTTGACCCCGATACCCAAAATGTGTTGAACTCATGATCAAAAAATTCTGATTCTCGATCACAGAGTCTCAGACATGTAGGACTCTGAGTCTCTGAGCATTAGAACTCTTGGTCGAAGAGTTCCATTCCAGTGGGACTCTTCACCAGCCATCAGATCAGATAGGAACCTCTAATGTGTGTGACCCCGTAGGTTCGAACCTAAGCCGGTAGCACAGGAATCAATTTCTGTACTAATCGAAGTGACCATCTAGTAATGGTACCCAATATTTGGATAGCTCGAATAGTCGCAATCGCAACACTTAGAACCTACACGAATATGGTTACTGCATAATTCATCCCTTTTGACCCCTATATATAGGATGACTCAGGGTTAAACTGTCAACCCTGATCAGATCATCCGAATCGTGCTCAACTCAAACAGTCCTGTGACTCCTCACTAGGACTATCCTGACCAAGATTTTGCTAATTGAAATACGACTGTACACAGCTCCTGAACTGGAGTGGTCAATCCCATCTTGACACACGCACTGACAAGTCAAGTACTTGACTACACCCAGCAGCCTTCCGTCACTGAATTAGAAATTTAGGTAGTCCAGTGCCTAAGTGCAGTGAGTTGCTTGCAAGTCACCGTGGTGGTCTCAGGTCGGAGGGACAGTTATACCCATATCCCATCGGAGCAAATCTTGACAGTAGAAAAAGCTTCGGAGTCGGTCATATTCAGTGCAGATGTACCCTTACATCTCACCTGTATGCTATACCAGTGTCTCCACACTCCTTGGTTAAGAGGACAACCAATCCATATGGCACACAACGACCTATGCTTGATAAACGTTGTTGTCTTTGGTAACAACATATCATTTGATCACGAACAGGTTTAAGGACTAAACGACAAATCCTCCTTTGTCGAGTCTAAATAGTCCTAAGGACTTCACCACAACACAGGAGTTCATTAGAAGATGAAACAATTTATGATGAAAAATACCAAAATAATTTTTATTAGTTTATAATTCATATACTAATACAAGAAAGAGCACAACCGTCAACAGGCTGACAATTGACTTTGGGACACTATTCCCAACAATCTCCCACTTGGCCTAAAGCCAATCGGTGTAGTATCTAATACTCATCTTCGACTTGAAGTCATCGAACTCCTTCACCATAATGGCTTTAGTGAATGGGTCGGCCAGGTTCTCCTTTCCGTCAATTTTTTGAAGGTCGACGTCACCTCTATCCATGATTTTTCAGATAAGATGGTAGCGGCGCAGAATATATTTCGTCCACTGGTGTGCCTTCGGTTCCTTCGCCTGAGCAATGGCTCCAGAGCTGTCAAAATAGAGCAGAACTGGACCAACAAGGGAGGATGCTACTTTGAGCTCGGTGAGAAATTTTCTCAGCCACACCGCTTCTTTGGCAGCATCTGATGCAGCGACATACTCTGCCTCACAAACTAAATCAGCCACAGTGTGCTGCTTGGTACTCTTCCAGCAGACAGTCCCACCATTAAAGATAAAAATAAATCCCGACACACTCTTGCTGTCATCGTGATCAGACTGAAAACTAGAGTCTGTAAACCCTATAAGTCTCAAGTCCGATTCATCATAAACAAGCCACTGATCCTTAGTATTTCTTAAATACTTCAGGATGGTTTTAACAACCTTCCAGTGATTCTCCTCTGGATCAGATTGGTATCTACTCACTATCCTTAATGAGTATGCCACATCTGGTCGTGTACATGTCATGGCGTACATGATAGATCCCACTGTCGAAGCATATAGAATTCTATCCATACGCTCTCTCTCTTGAGGTGTTGTTGGACAATTCCTTTTCGAGAGAAAAATTTCATGGCCTATCGATAGATAGCCTTTCTTGAAATTCTCCATGCTGAACCTCTTCAGCATAGTATCAATATACGTGGACTGGGATAAGTCAGGCAACCTTTTAGATCTATCCCTATAGATCCTCATCTCTAGGATGTAGGAAGCTTCTCCCAGATCCTTCATGGAGAACTGTAACGATAGCCAAATCTTTATTCCTTGTAATGCAGGGACGTTATTCCCGATTAAGAGAATATCATCCACATACAATACAAGAAATACCACTACTGGATCATTAGCCCACTTATAAATGCAGGGCTCTTCTCCATTCTTAATGAAGCCATACTTCTTGATCGTCCTATCAAAATGTATGTTCCAACTCTGAGATGCCTGCTTAAGTCTATAAATGGACTTCTGTAGCCTGCACATCTTAGACTCATTTGTGGATATGAACCCTTCAGGTTGTATCATATACACCTCTTCGTCCAGCTCTCTATTTAGGAAAGCTGTCTTCACATCCATCTATCAGATTTCATAGTCCAGATGGGCAGCTATCGCAAGCATAATCCGAATGAATTTGAGCATTATCACAGGAGAAAATATCTCGTCATAGTCTATATTATAACATTGATGATATCCCTTGGCAACCAGACGGGCTTTATAGGTCTCCACCTTTCCGTCTGCACCCCTCTTCCTCTTGAAGACCCACTTACACCCTATGGGTTTTACTCCTTCGGGTGGGTCAACCAATGTCCACACATCGTTGACCTTCATGGACTCCATTTCGGATTTCATGACCTCTAACTATTTCTCAAAGTCAGGTCTCTGCATTGCATCCATGTAGGTGATCGGATCCTCATCATTTTCATCAAGTTCGATAGGATCGCCGTTCCAGACCAAGAAACCATAGTATCTGTCCGGTTGACGTGGTATTCTACCAGACCGTCTTAAGGGTGCAGGAACAATGGGCTCTAGATCTGATCTAACCAAATCTGATTTAGGTTTAGCCACTTGTGTCGATTTTTTCACCTGTCGAACTTCCTCAAGTTCAACCTTAGAGGCAACAGTCCCTTCACCAAGGAACTTCTTTTCCAAAAAGATTGCCTTAAGACTGATAAACACCTTTTGCTCATCAGCTAGAAATAATACCCTTTGATCTCTTTTGGGTACCCTATGAAATAACACTTGTCAGACCTAGGTCCAAGCTTGTTCGTAATTAAACGTTTAACATAAGCCGGACACCCCCAAATCCTAAGATGCAAGAGTACTGGCTTACGTCCTATACATATCTCATAAGGCATTTTGGTTATAGACTTATTTGGAACCCTATTTAGAAGGTAACAAGCCGATTTGAGTGCATATCCCAAGAGAGAGATTGGCAGACCAGCAAACCCCATCATGGATCGAACCATGTCCAACAAGATCCGATTCTTCCTTTCAGACACACCATTATGCTGTGGTGTTCCAGGAGGAGTCCACTGAGAGAGAATCCCATTCTCTCCAAGATATGTCAGAAACTCATTGAAAAGATATTCACCTCCTCGATCAGATCGAAGAGTTTTAATACACTTTTCAGTTTATTTTTCTACCTCATTTTGGAATAGTTTGAACATTTCAAACGACTCCAACTTATGCTTCATTAAGTAGATATACCCATACCTCGATAGGTCATCTGTGAAGGTTATGAAGTAGAAATATCCACCTCTTGCACTTGAGCTCATGGATCCACATACATCAGAATGTATCAGACCCAAGAGTTCACTGGCTCGCTCACCTTTTTCAGTAAAAGATGATTTGGTCATCTTTTCAAGAAGACATGACTCACAGGTTAGAAGTGATTTACAATCACCAACTTCAAGAATTTCTTCTTGAGCCAACCTGTTTATCCTATTCTTATTGATATGACCTAGCCTACAGTGCCAAAGGTAGACTTTTGACATATTATCTATTCTAGAGCGTTTACCGAAGGTTTGAACCATATTAACAGGCTATGATAGTAAGTAAATTTCATTATTTAGTTGTCCAACCAACATTGTAACACCATTCAAAATGATATTGCAAATATTTTTTTTTATTAAAAATTCATAACTGTACATGCCCAAAAGGCCTACAGAAATAATATTTAATAAAAAACTTAGACAATAGTGACATTTACTCAGAATTACATTACGAGAGTTGATTATAAGGTTCATGATTCCTAAAGCTAGAACTGAAACTTTGCTTTCATCTCCAACATTCAGGAACCTCTCACCTTCATCAAATCTCCTACTAACCTGCAGACCCTGTATCGAATTACAGATATGATAAGGGCTTCCGGTATCCAATACCCAGGCAGTAGTATTACAAATGAAAAAGTTGTAAGGTGTTATCATATAATTACCTTGCTTCTTCTTTGGCCTGTTTGGGTCCAGGGAGGCAATGTATAGAGGACAGTTCTTCTTCCAGTGTCCTTGCTTCTTGCAAAAGAAGTACTCCGCCTGGCTCAAGTCAGGCTTGCGCTTCTTGGTCTGACCCTGTGCAGACGTTCCAGCATGCGGCCGCACCTTCTTATTCTTCTTCTTCTTGTTCTTCTTTCCTTTCTTAAAAGATCGAAGACCAGAAGAAGACCCTCCCACAATATTCACCGACTCCTTATGGAGCTGGTGGTCCTTCTCAAAGTTCTACAGCAACCCCAACAAGCCATGGTAGTTCACTGCAGGCTTTGTCATCCGAAAATGAGTAAGGAAGGGGAGGAAGGACTTGGGTAAAGAATTAAAGATTGCATCCTTATCGAGCTGCTCATGCAAGGGAAAGCCCAGTTTACTTAGGCGCTCAATCATTTCGATCATGTACAGTACATGATCAGTGACTGAGGTCCCATCTCTCATCCGAGCATTGAAAATAACACAACTAGTTTTGTGCCTTTCAACGTCATCAGGCGTGCCAAAGGAGTCATTCAACATTTGAAGCATCTCCTGCGGCTGGGCATTCTCGAACCTACGGCTGAACTCATCATTCATTGCCGCCAGCATTATGCACCATACGGTGGTGCGGTCGTTGAGCCACTTCTGATAAGTGTCTCAGACCGTTTCTCTAGCGTTCGGGACTGGCTCCTTAGGTGCCGGATCTATTACTACATAAAGGATCCGCTCATGCTCAAGGATAATTTTCAATTTTCGATACTAGCTATCGAAATTAGGTCCCATGAGCTTGTCATTATCTAATAATGATCGGAGCGATAGGGTAGTAGCCATAGCTGCATAAAGAAAAACCAAACCTTTATTAGTATATAAATTATTAATACTAAAGACTTGAACTTTAGTCTAAAGTTTCTCCCAGTATTTTTACGAACTGGTAGCCTCAACCTCCAATTCGAAGAATTATTTTAATTTCTTAGTGGGTACTAGAATCCACACAGACTACACACGAGCCCAACTTTGGTTGGTCAACCCATGTGCATCTATGGGTAGGTTCATAACCAGTTGTTTCTCTAAACAACTTCTAGTAATTGATTTTTGCCCCAGAACCTAATCAATAGGCTTTGGCCTCCACTGAAAAGATCTGGTTGGGTCCAACCATTAACATGACTTGATTTGGTGAATCTAACTAATAAATGATCAGGCCTGACTTTGACCGGCCAACCTTATCACCATCAGAAAGACTCAACCAAATGATCATATTATGAATGATAATTCCATTAGTCAATAAGCACCAGGCCTTTGGGCCTACAGTGATTATTAAACTAATGGACTCATTATCACTCACTTAATGGGAGGTTATGACTTAGTTATCACTATAACTTAATCATTTTTAGGAACCTAATAATTTTTGAGGATTTATTAAAGGATAGAAGAGAAGAAATTAACCAGCCAATTTCAATCCTCCCACTGACTTCACCAAGTCAGATTAAAAAGAATTTAATTAACGCTGGCATTAGGAGCACCTAAATCAATCACACTGATTTACCTAATGACATTGGTGAGCCCTAATCACCAAGTGATCTAATCAAAACCTAACTCACCAGGTTGGCCAGATAAGTGAGATCAGTGGAAGGGATATGCCATTAACTCATCAGAGATCGAATCAATGCGAGTAGCTCCCAGTTAAAAATCACTGGTCAGACTGTCGAACTTACCTTAGACACCAATCGGTTCATTAGTTTTAATTTGATCAACTTAGTAAATAGGGTTCCACCGCATAGCCATGAATTAAGTCCATCTTGATCTAGTTAAAGACATGGACCCATTCAACTACAACTATTGGAGTTGAGTCTAAAGTGTCCTTGACCTAATCTAATTCAACTTTTGATTAGATTTGATTAATTACTCTAATTTAGTTCATTTCTTTAAGCTAACCTTAGGTCTAACCCAATTATGGACCTAATCCATCTAACCCATTGACCCACAAGTTTATGAAATTGTCTTAGACTTAATTCATAATTCTAGACCAACTAGACAACACTTAATTCTTTTAATTAAGTATTTGGGCTGATGGGTCAGGGTTTGGCATTTCAAAAATAATTTTTAAATTTGAAAGGTTTTATTTTCTGTTCACCAAATTTCACAAACTGATCAGCACATTTCATAAACAGCAATCCTATTGCTAATTACACAACAAAAAATAACTCAATCAAAATAAATCATGAATATTTCTTTAGATCTAATCTAACACATTTATGATAAATTTTACAATTGAACCTTTACAATTAAGTCCTTTCGCTGCTTCGTCTGCATGGGATATAATCGCTCGGCACCTCTACCGCCATAGGAGAATCCCATTGAATGGGAGGAGAGGGCCTTTAAATCCTACTTTTCTCCTATGACTGGATGATCATGGCAACCAACCCAATTAGACTACTTGCTACTTGGATCAAGTATATCTAAATATATCAATTTTAAAATTTAAATTTTAAATTTCAAAATTTAAATTTTGAATTTCAAATTTCAAACAAATTTTAAATTTTAAATTTCAAATTTCAAATTTTGAATTTTAAATTTTGAATTTCAAAATTGAAATTTCAAACAAATTTTAAATTTTAAATTTTAAAATTTGAATTTTAAATTTTTGAATTTTAAATTTTGAATTTTAAATTTTAAAATTTAAAATTTAAAATTTGAATTTTAAATTTTAAATTTAAATTTTAAATTTAAACTTTTAGATTACTACTTAATCTATGCATGTAAATGTATATCATATTTTAGAACCTGGCTCTGATATCATTTGAAGTAAATTTCAATGCAGGGGTAAAACGATAATTTTAAAATTTTTTCAAAATTATAATTTTACAGTAAAAATTATTAATTAATCTAATTAATTAATATATATTAACCCTACATAAAGATTTAAATATGATATGTTGGGTATAAAATATTCTCAGCCGAAGTTCTTAGCAGGATTGACCCTCCCAAGACTCCTCCGACTTTCGACCGCAGACGGTATCTCCCCGGACTTCTCCAACAGTCGGATTCCCACAGTACTGACTGAATTCCCCCGACGGACGAACTCCCACTACACCACCCGAGCTCCTTCAACATGAGCTCCCCCAGTTATCTATTAAACCGCCCTAAGCGCTCACCAAGCTCCGCCGCCAGCCGACTTTCTACGACTATCAGCTGCTCCCCGAATCCCTTCCAGACTTCTTCCAGCCAGGTTCAACTCCAATCTGAACTACCCCGAACTCTACCAACGGCTGAACTTCTCCAACGGTAGATTCCTACAACTACCAGATTTCAGCCCGGACTCCTACGGGAGTCGGATCTCGTCCCCGACCTCGACTGCAGAAAGGCTTCGCCCGGACTCCTACGGGAGTCGGGCTCCACCCTCAACCCCGATTGCTGGTAAACTTCGTCCGGACTCTTAAGGGAGCAGGACTTCGTCCCTGACTTTGATTGCAGGTTGACTCAGCCCGAACTCCTACGGGAGCCGGATCTCATCCCCGACCTCGACTGCGGAAAGGCTTCGCCCGGACTCCTACGGGAGTCGGGCTCTGCCCTCGACCCCGATTGCTGGTAAACTTCGTCCGGACTCCTAAGGGAGCCAGACTTCATCCCTGACTTTGATTGCAGGTTGACTCAACCCGAACTCCTACGGGAGTCGGATCTCATCCCCGACCTCGACTGTGAAAAGGCTTCGCCCGGACTCCTACGGGAGCCGAGCTCCGCCCTCGACTCTGATTGCTGGTAAACTTCGTCCAGACTCCTAAGGGAGCCGAACTTCATCCCTGACTTTGATTGCAGGTTGACTCAGCCCGAACTCCTACGGGAGCCGGATCTCATCCCCGACCTCGACTACGGAAAGGCTTCACCCGGACTCCTACGGGAATCGGGCTTCGTCCTCGACCCCGATTGCTGGTAAATTTCGTCCGAACTCCTAAGGGGGCCGGACTTCACCCCTGACTTTGATTGCAGGTAGACTTCGCCTGAGCTCCTACAGGAGCCAGACCTCATCTCCAGCTCCAGCTGTGGGAAGACTCTGTCCAGACTCCTATGGGAGCCGGACCTCATCCCCGACTTCAACTGAAGGAAGACTCCATCCGAACTCCTGCGAGAGCCAGACTTCAAGCTCCTCTCGGACGGGTGGCTAGCCACCTCTCTCCGCTAGACACCCCAGCCGAACTTCGGCCGATAGGCCCGGACCCCCTGGCAGGTCGCAGCAACAGCCATGACTCTGCTCCACCTCCTGCGATGGATTCCACACAGCTCCATCACTCCCTGGTAGGCCATAATAATGGCCATGATCCTGCTCCACTTCCTGCGATGGATACCGCACGATTCTTCCATTCTCTGGCAAGTCGCGACAACGGACGCCGCTCCGCTCCTCGTGGCAGACTCCACATGGCACGCCCCAGTGATAGCCACGGGTCCACTCCACTACTCTCCGCAACAAACTCCTCCTGACTCTGGGCGACCCACTGCCAGACGGTTACAGACATTGCTATCAGTTTGTTGCCCCCTCCGCCTATAAAAGGGGGACCCCAGATACGTTATTCTCTAAGCTCTCATTTTTACCTAGAAACTCTGCTAAAATTTCTGTTCGAGCACTTCATTCTTGTTGAGGCAAAGAACTGACTTGAGCATCGGAGGGTCTTGTCGGAGCAACCCCACCTCCAGTTTAGACTTCTTTTGTAGGTCCCGACGGTGACCGCGACCCCCACAACTCCAGCTTCTCCGGTGCAGGCAGATTTTTGCACCAACAGGATTGGCGCTAGAGGAAGGGGTGTGTCTTCGTAGTACCCTTGTTCTTAAAGGAGCACTCAATGGGACCACCTCCGGACATCTTTTCCGACGTCCTCTCCTCCTTCCTCCACTTGGTCTTTGCCCGATGCCTCCCCGCAAGGCATCCACGCGACGATCCACGGCCTCTGTGGCCAGATCTCAGGCTCCAGCCTCACCTCCAGTTTCCCAGCCTCCTCCTCCTCCTCCGGCAACGGCGGTCGGTGTGGAGCAATTTGATCTGCTGGCGCAGCAGGTCAGAGGCCTCACTGAAGCTGTGCAAGCCATGCAGCAGCAGCAGCAGCCGTAGGCATCAGTGCGCCTGAAAAGAGTGTCATCGGAACACCAGAATCTGACGATGAGGCGGGCCACTTGGGCCAGCCACCCCGTCTTTCCTGGGGAGATGAACCCGAGGGTGGAGAGCCCTCAGTCGGATCACGACTCCACCCCTGGAAGATCTCTACCTCCATTCTGTCAGAGGACCCTCGAGACCCGTAGTTGAGAGGATTTCCTAGATCGGAGGCTCTAGGAGGTGAACCGGTGGATCAAAGAACTCCGCCGTGCTCCCCCCGCTTATGGTGAGGATATTTGCACTGACCCTCCCTTTTCTCAAGTGATCATGCAGGAACCGATCCCGCCAAACTTCAAACTTCCCCAGTTCGAAAGCTACGACGGGACTTCGGACCCGATTGATCATCTGGAGGCCTTCCGGATGATGATGCTGCTTCATGGAACACCCGACACCATTCTATGCCGAGCCTTCCCATCCACCTTGAAGGAAGCGGCGAGAAATTGGTACTCGATGCTGAAGTCGGGTACCATCTTTTCCTTCGATCAGATGAGCCATCAATTTGTGGCCCATTTTGTCAGCAGCCGGCGCCCCCGGAAGGGTTCGGAGTCCCTCATCAATATCAAACAGAGGGAGGGGGAGTCTATTCGGGCCTACATCAACCGTTTCAATGTCGCAGCACTGGAGATCTGAAATTTGGACCAATCGGTAGCAATGGTCGCTCTGAAGGGCGGCCTTCAGAAGAATGACCTTTTGTTCTCCCTGGAGAAGAAGTACCCCAGAGATTTTGCTGATCTGTTGGCTCGGGCTGAAGGGTACACCCGAGCAGAAGAAGCCTTCAAAATGAAGGATGAGGAGACTGCGAGAAAGTGGCAGGCGGGAGACTCGAGTAAGCCCGCAGTCGAAAAAGGGCCAAGAGAAGCTCGGCCATGTTCTCGATCTCCTCCCGGGCACAAGCGTGTCCATACTCCTCCCTGGGTACATAGGCGGAGAAGTCCAGACCATGGAGTTCGACAGGGTTCTCCATCGGGAAGATTCTGTAACTATGCCCCCCTCAATGCCTCCAAGACCCAGGTACTGATGGAGGTCAGGGAGGAGCTCCCTAGGCCAAAGAGGATGCGCGCACACCCCGGGAAGTGCAACCCCAACAAGTTCTGTCTCTACCATCGCGACCACAACCATGACATGGAGGAATGCATCCAGCTCCGAGATGAGATCGAGGAGCTCATCCGGTGAGGTCGACTCGATAGGTTCATTCGACACCGGTCTGAGGGTAGAGAAGATCGGCCTAGGGTCCTGCCACAACTTGAACCGCCAAGGAGGGAGGAACAGCCCGGAGATCGGCCTCCAATCGGGACCATCGACTCCATCACTGGAGGGCCTCAAGGAGGAGCAGACCTTCCACGACCATGGGACTCGAGAAACCTGTAAATGTACTACTCACGACTTTGCTTTGAATCAAAATTCCTTTTGACTTTGCATGTCTTTCCCTTTTCGCAGGGACTTGTTACGATTGGGGATAATCCCTTCAAACAATTAAAACAAGGTCATGTTAGGAACAGGAGAAGAACCTCATCCTAACATGAGCAAAATGAAAGTTTGATTATTTTAAGATTGGATCGGAGGAGAGGCCCATATAACGGCCCTTGAGCGCCCCCATGGTCATGTTAGGAACAGGAGGAGAACCTCATCCTAACATGAGCAATATGAAAGTCTGATTATTTTAAGATCGAATCAGGGGAGGGTCCATATAACGGCCCTTGAGTGCCCCCATGGTCATGTTAGGAACAGGAGGAGAACCTCGTCCTAACATGAGCAACATGAAAGATCGATTATTTTAAGATCGGATCGGGGGAGAGGCCCATATAACGGCCCTTGAGTGCCCCCATGGTCATGTTAGGAACAGGAGAAGAACCTCATCCTAACATGAGCAACATGAAAGACCGATTATTTTAAGATCGGATCAAGGGAGAGGCCCATATAACGGCCCTTGGATGCCCCCTGGGCCATGTTGGGGATGGGAAGAGAACCTCGCCCTAACATAGGCAAAGTCAAAGGCTCGGTTCTTTTAGACCGGATGGGGGGAGAGGCCCTACAACGCCCTTACGTGCCCCCACAGCCATGTTAGAGACAGGAGGAGAACCTCGCCCTAACATGAGCAAAGTCAAAGGCCCGATTCTTTTAGATCGGATGGGGGGAGAGGCCCTACAATGCCCTTACGCGCCCCCACAGCCATGTTAGGGACCGGAGGAGAACCTCGCCCTAACATGAGCAAAGTCAAAGGCCCGGTTCTTTTAGACCGGATGGGGGGAGAGGCCCTACAACGTCCTTATGCGCCCCCACAGCCATGTTAGGGATAGGAGGAGGACCTCGCCCTAATGTGAGCAAAGTCGAAGACCCCGTTCTTTTAGACCGAATGGGGGGAGAGGCCCCACAATGCCCTAATATGCCCCCACAGCCATGTTAAGAACAAGAGAAAATCTCATCCTGACATGAGCAAAGTCAAAGACCCGATTCTTTTAGATCGGATGGAGGGAGAGGCCCTTACAATGACCTTTATGTGCCCCCACAGCTCCATCAGGAACAGAAGGAGAACCTCGTCCTAACCTGAGCTGAGATCGACTACGTCAAGGATAGAAGGAGGACCTCGTCCTGACAATGGCAAAAATCTAGTCACCCAACATGATCGGATAAAGGGAAAAGCCCCCTTAATGGCACCTCCACACCTCTACGCGACCCCACGAAAAGCAAGGGGAGGACCCTCACTCAGAAAGAGGAGGAAAATTAAGAAGAAAAGCGATGAATTACACCGGCAACGGACAAAAAACAAACCACACCAAAGACCTAGGAAACCTCATCTCAACAAAGACGGAAAGTTCCTACCAAACATCCCCGGCCTCTAAGAAGGCTCTCGACACAGGTCAAGAAAATAACGACCCCTTCGAGGTAATGCAGAGTTCGGACCATCGAGCTCGAGCCTACGGCCATGGACAACAAGAAAAGCAAATCAGCATGGCGACGATTGGGCACCTCCAAATGACATCGACATCGGACAAGTCTTAAAGACCAAAGAAGTTCGACGGACGATAATTTAATACAACACATGGATGAGGTAACACAAAATCTTCTTTTCATTTCATTCACAAAATATACACTACAAAGCCCAGCAGGCTAAAGAAAGAAAAGCAAAACGATAAGAACAAGATGAAACAACATAAGAAAAAATATATACATGGGAAGACGGAAAGACAAAAAGAGCCCTAAGGGGGCCCGGCTTCCTCCGACCTCGAACTTTCGGCTTCGACCCTTGCCAGGAAATCCCTTAAACGTCCGACTTCTGCTTCCAATTCTCTCTCTCCCATTAATATCTCCATGTATCTTTGATGATATCGCTGGCTTTCGCTCTCCGCCTCTCGATGCCTTTTTCTCAGGACCTTAAATTCTGCCTCTGCGTCCTTGACGGCCTGTTGCTCGCATGCCAGTTGGATCTTCAATTGCTGCAGCTCGGCCGTCCTCCCCCCAAGGGCGATAGAAAGCTCTTCTGTAGTTCTTCTCAGGGATTGGAGTTTGCTGGAATCCCGAGAGGAAGCGAGCTGAGCCCTGCCAGCCAGCTGCCCTTGAAGGCGGGCAACCTCATCGGTCGCCATCCAGAGCCTCCCCTTGTATTCGTCCACCTGCTTGCGCCAGCCAGCCCGGTATGCATCGTAGCTTGCCTCGACATCCTGGAGCTGCTGCTGGAGGTCGGAGACCTTCTTCGACCACTCCCGATCGCTGTCGGTCCAAGTCAAAAGTCGGGATGAACTTTCCTCCAGCTGGCCAATCCTCTCCCGGGCAGCCGACAGCTCCACCTTGAGGGAACTGATTTTGGTGGCTTGAGCCCAAATTTGATCGCTGGCACGCTTCTTGTGTTCCTCAAGCTCCTTCTCAAAGTTCGCCTTCCTCCGACTGTACTCCATGATCTCCTTCACGTGGAGATTTCGAAAGTAGGTGGCCTCTGCGGTGGCTTCGGAATGACTCTCCCTCAACCTGCGAAGCTCGCCTTCCATCTTCTTCGACCTTTTTGTTAAATGGAGGACTTCCTTCTTCAGCCGCTGGATTGTAGACTTCAGCGGAATCCCCTGAGGCAAGGGAAGTGCTTCGGTGGGGCGCTACCATCGGGAGGTCAACGGGTTAAAACGCAGCTCATTACAAAGAAGAAGAAAGAAAGAAAGAAAAAGAAGAGAAGAAAAGTCTTCCAAAGGGAGGAGACCAATTTTATTGACTGAACGTTTCTTGAAGACAAAAGAAAGAAGAAAAATGGCAATAAAGGAAGAATACAAAGTTAGAGGTCTTGGACCTCTGGATCAACGGGGGGACTCGGCACCTCTGGGGGTGGACCGCGGTGGCTGCAACGACGGTGGAGGGCCCGGCTTCATCCTCGGATGCCTCATCCAAGAAGCTGAGGTCGAGCTCGGGGAATTTCACGACCATCTTCTCCTGACAGAGCTCGAACCCTTTATTGAATGCGGCTTGGCCGAACTCAACCTTCAACTTTTTCATTTCGATGGAAGTCTTGAACTCCTCCACCGCTTGACTCCTGGCCTCCGAGACCAGGGTCAGGATCTGTTCCGCCATGTTTGCAACCTCGACCTTCGCCCTCCTCACCATCTCCTCCAGGTCGACCTTCTGTTCCGCCAAGGTCTGTCTCTCTCTCTCAAGCGCCTCTTGGAGATCGGCCACCTCGAGGGCCATTTCCTTAAGACGGGCAGCCTCGGCCTGCTGACCTTCCACCATCTTGTTTGTCGTCTCGATGTTGGCGAGGAGTTGATGCCCGAGCTGCAAGGGCAACAGGAGAGTCAGAATGGGAGCTGGAAAGTTAATTAAATGAAGAAGCGAAAGAAAAAAGGAGAACGAATCTACTTACCTCGAGGAAGGCCCCTAGTGAGTCCCAGACTCGTTGTGTAGGATTGACGCAGACGATCCTCTGAACGACTTCGGGCAGTGAGCACCTATCTACCAGCTTTTTTATTAGATCCCTGTCACTAAAGGGATCATCCCCCTGCTCCTCTTCAGAGCAGCGGGACTCTTCAGTGGCAGCCCGACGACCGCCGTCCCTGCGGGCCAAGGTCTTCCTCCTCTCACCCCCTGGCACCTCCTCAGGACGGGTCTCCGAAACGGGGACCTCGGTAGGAGAACTCAAACCCCTCGGGGAGGCCCGGGCGGTGGGACGCTTAGTGTCTGGAAGGACGTCGGTGGCTGAGGTCGCTCGGGCGGGTGCGGCCTAACTCATCCCCTCCACTCTAGCCCTCTTTGTCGGCCTGGAGGCTGCGGCGCCCTTTCTTTTGAGAGCCTTCAGGCCCCTGGCTAGCATTTGTGCTTCTTCGGCGTCCATGCCTAAAAAAAAAAAAAAAGGAGAGAGAAAGAGAAAAGAAAAGGAGGGCATGAAAAAGAGGAAAAGAAGAGAAGTGGGAGAAAGAGAGAAAAGGAAAAGAAAGAAAAAAAAAGAGAGATGAAATACTGGCGGGATCCAAGGGGCTCAGGTTGATGTTGAACAGAAACTGCTCCTTCAGGAGGTTGGGGAGAGAAAGAGTTGGATATTTGAGGAGTTTCTGGGAGGCTTGATGGTCGTCTCCCTCCAGGCTGGGTGCCCGATGGACGGAGTCCCTCAGGGAGCCCCAAGGGGGCAACTCTAGCCTTAAGGTCGGGCATCGAACATAAAAAAACTTCCCCTTCTAGTTATGGATAGAAGAAGGGGCACCCTTCAGTAACCCCTTCCTACCGAACTGAGGGGAGAAGTACCACCAATCCTTTGTCGTGGGATGACGCTTGAAGGTGTAGAAGTATCTAAACAAGGAAAGGGTGGGCTGGACTTCGACTACATGATAAAGAGAGAGGAACCCTATCAAAAACCTAAAGGAGTTCAGTGCAACCGAAGCCAGAGAAATATCCAGGAACCGGAAAAGAGCAATGACAAAAGGCGGCAGAGGGAGCCAGAGTCTGGCACGGAGGGCCTCCTGGTACAGGCAGAAGCAGCCGGGGGGAGGGGCACTAGCCCGGTCGGACGGGCCAGGAAGTTCCAGTTCATACTCCGGAGGAACCCCATACTGAACTCTTATCAGTTGGAGTTCGTCCGGAGTCAGAGAACAAGGAATAGCATCCGGTGCAAAAATCAGACGAGGTTCAGCTCTACCTACCGATTCATCTACCGCCTGAGGACTCTGGGAGATCGAGACAGACGAACTCCTAGAGCCGCTAGAAGAAGAACCCCTGGAAGACATCTAGAATCACACGAAGACCACTTACAGAGGTGAAATCCCTAAAAATCGGGGAAAATCACGGACAAGGTCCCGGGGGACTGACGCGCAGAGCAAGAGGAAGAAAGATCGAACGGCAAAAGGAAGAACAAAAAGGAGAAGGAGTTTCGAGACTAACCTCGGTGATTCAGAGAAGTACGAAGGTGTGGAAATGGGGACGGCTCGAGGAATGCCTAAGGCTGGGAAGGGCACTGAGAAAAATCGAAGTTCTCAGGAAGAAGAAGGATGCCAGAACGAGACCGTCGGATAGAGCAGGACTCTTGGAGGAGGAGTGCAGGTTTAAATAGGCCCTGAGATCCGGCATAATGATGATTGCGAATCCCCTATGGCCAGTCTCTTTTCGCCGCGTGTCCCACTCACCACAGCGGGCGGTTAAAAAGTGGCAGACGGCTGACATTGCCTTTATTGCCCCATGCCTTGAGCACCGTTCCGCTGTAGGTTCCAAAAGAGCCTCTTCGGATCACCTCGATTTGAAAAGACTCTGGCGCACGCGCATTAAATGCCAAAATATCTGAGGACGATCACGTGCGGATATCGAGGGAGCAACTTCGGCTGTGAAAATCTTTCTGTACTTCCTTCATTCAAAATTCGAACTCAAAAGTAGGGGGACTGGTGTTGGGTATAAAATACCCTCAGCCGAAGTTCTTAGCAGGATTGACCCTCCCAAGACTCCTCCGGCTTTCGACCGCAGACGGTATTTCCCCGGACTTCTCCAACAGCCAGATTCCCACAGTGCTGACTGAATTCCTCCGACGGATGAACTCCCACTACACCACCCGAGCTCCTTCAACATGAGTTCCCTCAGTTATCTATTAAACCGCCCTAAGCGCTCACCAAGCTCCGCCGCCAGCCGACTTTCTACGACTATCAGCTGCTCCCCGAATCCCTTCCAGACTTCTTCCAGCTAGGTTCAACTCCAATCCGAACTACCCCAGACTCCGCCAACGGTTGAACTTCTCCAACGGTAGATTCCTACAACTACCAGATTTCAGCTCGGACTCCTACGGGAGTCGGATCTCATCCCCGACCTCGACTGTGGAAAGGCTTCGCCCGGACTCCTACGGGAGCCGGGCTCCGCCCTCGACCCCGATTGCTGGTAAACTTCATCTGGACTCCTAAGGGAGCCGGACTACATCCCTGACTTTGATTGCAGGTTGACTCAGCCCGAACTCCTACGGGAGCCGGATCTCGTCCCCGACCTCGACTGCGGAAAGGCTTCGCCCTGACTCCTATGGGAGCCGATCTCCGCCCTCGACCCCGATTGCTGGTAAACTTCATCCAGACTCCTAAGGGAGCCGGACTTCATCCCTGACTTTGATTGCAGGTTGATTCAGCCCGAACTACGGGAGCCAGATCTCGTCCCCGACCTTGACTGCGGAAAGGCTTCGCCCGGACTCCTATGGGAGCTGGGCTCTGCCCTCGACCCCCATTGCTGGTAAACTTCGTCCGGACTCCTAAGGGAGCCGGACTTCATCCCTGACTTTGATTGCAGGTTGACTCAGCCCGAACTCCTACGAGAGCCGGATCTCATCCCCGACCTCGACTGTGGAAAGGCTTCGCCCAGACTCCTACGGGAACCGGGCTTCATCCTCGACCCCGATTGCTGGTAAATTTTGTCCGAACTCCTAAGGGGGCCGGACTTCACCCCTGACTTTGATTGCAGGTAGACTTCACCCGAGCTCCTACGGGAGCCAGACCTCGTCTCCAGCTCCAGCTGTGGGAAGACTCCGTCTGGACTCCTGTGGGAGCCGGACCTCATCCCCGACTTCAACTGAAGGAAGACTCCATCCGGACTCCTGCGAGAGCCAGACTTCAAGCTCCTCTCGGATGGGTGGCTAGCCACCTCTCTCCGCCAGACACCCCAGCCGAACTCCGGTCGATAGGCCCAGACCCCCTGGCAGGCCGCAGCAACAGCCACGACTCTGCTCAACCTCCTGCGATGGATTCTACGTGGCTCCATCACTCCCTGGTAGGCCATAATAATGGCCACGATCCTGCTCCACTTCCTGCGATGGATACCGCGTGATTCTTTCATTCTCTGGCAAGTCACGACAACGGACACCGCTCCGCTCTCCGTGGCAGACTCCACGTGGCACGCCCCAGTGATAGCCACGGGTCCACTCCACTACTCTCCGCAACAAACTTCTCCTGACTCTGGGCGACCCACTGCCAGACGGTTACAGACATCGCTATCAGTTTGTTGCCTCCTCCATCTATAAAAGGGAGACCCCAGATACGTTATTCTCTAAGCTCTCATTTTTACCTAGAAACTCTGCTAAAATTTTCGTTCCATTCTTGTTGAGGCAGAGAACTAACTTGAGCATCGGAGGGTTTTGCCGGAGCAACCCCACCTCTGGTTTAGACTTCTTTTGCAGGTCCCAGCGGTGACCGCGACCCCCACAACTCCAGCTTCTCCGGCGCAGATGGATTTTTGCACCAACATGATATATATAGCATACATTTAAATTTGAAATTTTAAATTCTATAGTAAATATTTTACTGTTATGTGTTCAGAACACATTACCTTCGTGCAGGTAGTCGATCGCTGTAGTCTGATGATCATCGGGAAGGTCTGATCATCGCAATAAAATCACACAATATGTCTGGCCTTTGTGGATCATCCACATGAAGCTCCCTATCTGATCGGCTCCTTACGAATGCTAGTTCATTGCGGAACCCTTTCGACGGCTGATGCTGATCAAACTCCTTGGATCAGTGTCTGCTGATTCTTCAGATACTCTAGATCATTAGTAGAGATAGTAGAGAGGTTGATGAAGCTCTCCTTGAAGTTTGGTGGACTCACGATACTCGTAGCTCACCTTCTCACTTCCCGAACCCTAGGCAGAAACCCTAGGGTACTCACAGATGACCCTGCGCCCTTCCTCTCTTCTTTTCTTTTCTCTTCTTTTCTTTTCTTTTCTCATGCAGAAGCCCTTTCTCACGCCACCCTTTCTCTCTAAGAATGTCATGCGCATGCCCCACCTTCTCTTCCCTTTTTAAAACAGTGCAAGACCGCATCTTTACCGCGTCTTCACCACGTGAGAGGATAAAGCTAGGTGGTTGCTCACTTGAATTCAAATCGAATTTGAATTCAAATGCCAACCAACCAATCTTTATCCACTCTTGGCATGAGAAGAAGGGGGCATGGGTTCTTTGTGCATGGAGAGTTTACATGAGAAACTTTTTCTTGTGTAGAGTAAGTGGCGCACAAGTGGATAAGATGGCGCATGAGATTAGTTGCCCATTCAAATTCAAACATCATTTGAATTTGAATGGCCAACCAACCATCTTTATCCACTCAAAATGGTGCACACAGGTGAGGCGTGGGAAGGCTTCTACATGAGAGAAAATTCATGAGAACTTATTTCTCATGAATTCAAATAGGCGCAGGTGAGGTGAGGTGGCGCAGGGAGATAAGTCAAGGTGGTTTCAAATATTAAATCAACCTAATTGAACCAACCTTATTAAAATAGGTTAGGTACAATTAGACTAAATTAAATCCAATACAATTAGGCTTAATTAGGCTCAATAAAATTCTAATCAAATCAAAAATTGACTAAGCCCAATCCTTGATCAGATCAGGGACCAAACCACTTTGGCAATTAGGTCAACTCTTAACCTAATCGGGTCAAACCCAACTAAATCCAATTCAATTGGACTTGATCCAAAAATAATTACTCAATCAAATTAAGTTAATTAGTGATCAAATCACTAAGTAAGCCTCTCATATATACTGAGTCCAAATTCGATGGGCAATCGGGCATCAAAGTCCATCGATATGAAACCCTGATCGAAGAGTCCCAAACCAGTGGGACTCTTGACCCCGGTACCCAAAATATGTGGAACTCATGATCAGAGAATCCTGATTCTTGATCACAGAGTCTCAGACACATAGGACTCAGAGTCTCCAAGCATTAGGACTCTTGGTCGAAGAGTCTCAGTCCAGTGGGACTCTTCACCAGCCATCAGATCAGATAGGAACCTCCAGTGTGTGTGACCCCGCAGGTTCGAACCTAAGTCGGTAGCACAAGAACCAATTTCTGTACTAATCGAAGTGACCATCTAGTAATGGTACCCAATGTTCGGATAGGTCGAATAGTCACAATCGCAATACTTAAAACGTACGCGAATATGGTTACTGTATAATTCATCTCTTTTGACCCCTGTGTATAGGACGACTCAGGGTTAAACTGTCAACCCTGATCAGATCATCTGAATCATGCTCAACTCAAATAGTCCTGTGACTCCTCATTAGGACTACCCTGGTCAAGATTTTGCTAAATTGAAACACGACTGTACACAGCTCCCGAACTGGAGTGGTCAATCCCATCTTGACACACGTACCGACAAGTCAAGTACTTGACTATACCAAGCAGTCCTCCGTCACTGAATTAGAAATTCAGATAGTCCAGTGTCTAAGTGTAGTGAGTTGCTTGCAAGTCACTGTGGCGGTCTCAGGTCGGAGGGACAGTTATACCCATATCCCATCGGAGCAAATCTTCACAGCAGAAAAAGCTCCGGAGTCAGTCACGTTCAGTGCAGATGTACCCTTATATCTCACCTGTATGCTATACCAGTGTTTCCACACTCCTTGGTTAAGAGGACAACCAATCCATATGGCATACAATGACTTATGCTTGATAAATATTGTTGTCCTTGGTAACAACATATCATTTCATCACGAACAGGTTTAAGGACTAAACGATAAATCCTCCTTTATCGAGTCTAAATAGTCCTAAGGACTTCACCACAACACAGGAGTTCATTAGAAGATGAAACAATTTATGATGAAAAATATTAAAATAATTTTTATTAATTTATAATTCATATACTAATACAAGAAAGAGCACAACCATCAATAGACTGACGATTGGCTTTGGGACACTATTCTCAATAGTCTTTGTGTGGATACCTGTTGAGATCGGGTGCATGTGCGGCTAAAGGAACCTGTTCAGATCCATGATCATCGACTGCGGTGTAGATCGATATGTGCAAAAGTATTGAGATTCGATCTCAATAATTTTTTTTTTATTTTTAGATTATATGCATTTTATAGATCCAGAAGCTTGGGTAGTATAGATTAGATCTATTGCATGTGAGATTAAAGGGATTTCACCTAGATCTATTTTTTGTTGCAATCAAAAATCTTTTTGAAATTCATACATGCAATCTATCCGATTTTTTAACAATTGTAGGAGGGATTCCAACGATGAAGGAAGGTCCACAAGGAGAAGGATAGAAGAGCCAATCATTTTTACTAAAGAGGATGCTTGAGGAATCTACTTCCCACACCATGATGTGGTGATTGTATCTATGAATATTGATAAGCATCTTATATTTTGCATTTTGATTGATACTGAAAGCTCGACAGATATTTTGTATTTTGATGCTTTCGTAAAAATGGGATTATCCCCTAGCAGACTCAGGAGAGTGGAGGCCCCGCTAGTTAGTTTCATTGGTGATGCAATCCTAGTGGAGGGAATCATCATGCTACCCGTAAAAAGTAGGCCTATACCTATGTAAGTCCACTACCCAAATTGATTTTCTTGTAATCCGAGAACCCTCGACCTATAATGCAATTCTTGGACGACCTGGCCTGAATGTATTCCATACTGTCGTGTCAACCTATTGCCCATTAAAAATTTCCTTTTAATTATCATTCTGCTTTGACCAAAGACTTTTAGAATCATCAACCTATGAGATCACATAGGATGTTCGCTCCTGCTATAGTCTCGTACGTGTAGTTCAAAATTTTTTCTAGACATCTACATAGCAAAAATAAATAAATTAAAATACACATACCAGATGAGATTTAAAAATTATAGTAAGATTTTTGATACGATCATGTACCCATGATCTAAAATATGAATAAAAAAATAAACTCTTAGGAAAAACAAACGGAGATCAGATCTCCATACCTTGTATCCTGCGAATATTCTGGGTTCTGATTGTAGTCGTGTCGCATCTGATCTCTGCTGGTATCCACACAGAGCCATCTGATCAGAGTACCGAGATCATCGGTGTGCTAGCACCTTACAGATTTCACTCCTCATCCTTGGATCTAGATCTCTTCTTCTAGATCATGAAGAAGGAGATCACTACGCGAACTCTTTCACGTAGATCCGATGGGATCTGAACCAGATCATCATGAAGAGAAGAAGAACTCTTCTTCTTCTCTCTTAGATCTGATCTCTATCAGATCTGGGCATGAACATGAAGTGGAGAAGACAAGAGGTGGCATAGATATGAAGGATAGATATAAGAAAGAAGAGACCTCTCATATCTCACGCACACCCTCTCTTCACCCGTCCCTTTTTTTTATTTTTTTTTTCACACACCCCCTTATCCCTCATACCCCCTTAGAGATAAAGATCATATCTTATCAAATAAGGAATGTATGGTATGTAAGAAAAGAAAGAAAAAGTTGGTGTGCAAAATAAAAATCGGGAAGATCTTTCATGCATAAAACCAGCGCACATCCTCTTTCTCCAATTTTTTTGTCATACAAAAAAAAGCTTCAATACTCTAATCTAAGAGATTTCTATCTTATTTTGAATCAAATTCAAATAAAAAAAAATCTGAAAGAAAAAGAATTCTAGATAAGGTGGGGCACCAACTATTGGCGCCTCCTCTCCTATTGCACGTGTGAAGAACGAAGGATGAGAAAAATAATGCTCTATTTCTCTTTTTAGAATAATTTCAAGAGAGAGAGTCTTAAAGAATTTAGACTCTTTGAGTCATGATTCATCTGGCTCAAATAGAGCCTCAATCGAATTCAAATCCAGTCTGAAATGAGCTGAATTCAAAAAGGCTGTCAAGCCTGATCCAATCAGACTTGAAATCCAAATCTGATTTGGATAATTGAACCTAATTAATATTAAATTAAATTTAATTTAATTTAATTAAATTAAATTTAAATTAATTAAAACTTAATTTATAATTTAATCAGCTTTAAAAAAATTACAACACTTGCAATTAAGTCCCTACGCTAATGATTAGTAACTGCCAAAACTATAGCGCTTACAAATTAGCAGTTTCTAATATTCAAACTATCAATTCAACTGATAATTCAAATATAATCCAAGCTATTGATCAGGTCAAGCTCTTTTTGTATGAGACCTCTCAGATTCTATTCTGTTTAATAGTGAGACATACTATGATCTCCATCACAATATCATTGAAACTCTTTTCGATGGGCTGAAACGATTCCAACTCACCTCAACAAAGATTGTTGATCCAAAAATGATCTTAATGAGTTCTCACGATCTACCAGTGACGTCTAGCAACATGTAATGACAATCCAGTAGAACAGAAAAGTGAACCCCTAGGTGCAGTTATCGTGTGATACAATTCCTTTATTAAGAGTCCTGACTGGATAGAGGTCATGGAGAACTCGTTAAATCCCATCATCAATCATATGCTAGATTGGCTCGACTCGAGTTCATTTGTAAATTTTGTGGAAAGTCTTTTTCAGTATTCACACTTACTCTGGTCAGAGATTTTTCTAAACTCAGTTTTATGAATTGCATAGGACTTCTCATTTTCTACCAAGGTCGATAGATTCCATCTAGGTGTATCCTACTCCAAACAGCAAACCTGAACCTATATAGCCAACATACACAGTAAAGACCCATATGGCTACGGATCAAGAGAACCTATAGTCAAACTATATAGCCTCGATGTGAATAGCCAATACACCACAGGTCAAAGGATCAGTCATACTACTGCAGCATCAAGAAAACCACTGGTGAATGAGTAGACATCCAAGTGATTTCTCATTTTGGTCATGCTCAGTGTAAGTTATTCTCTAATAACTACCTGCACTCTCATCCCAATGTTTCTACACTACAGATTCGAGACTCATCTACCTTAAAGGGAGGTGATCTGCGTATCGATCTTGAATGGATTGATCACTATCCTCTGTGATGATCCTTCGATCGGGAGTATTTAGAAATGAACTACTAATGATGTATGTCTCAAATTCTCAACACTTTAAGAATATACAAAATCATCTTTATTAATTTTTAAGATAAATTATAGACACATAAATATGATTGGTAATTAAGACTACCCAACAAGTACAAAACATACTTTAGAGAAAAGTATGTGTCAGTTAAGATTGGCTTCTAGGGCATACATCCAACAAACTTCCACTTGCACTAAAGCCTATCTGCCATACACCTGAGCCCCATCTTCTGAAGATAGGCTTCAGTATTAGCTGGCTAAGTGACTTGGGCCTATCACTATCATGTGGAGTCTACTCTCTTCACTTCTATGTATTTCTACTTGAGATAATCACGTATATCTGTTCTATGTGTTTAGACTTCTGGTGAGACTTTGGGTCTTTAGCGAGGGCTATGGACCATTATCTTTGCACTACAATATCATAGCATCCAATGGTATGACATCTAAGTCTGCAACTATCATAAGAACCAGAATGTATCTTGCACATCTATAGCATATTCAGCTTCCACTGGTCGATTATTTGGAATCTTTCCAATAAATCAAACTAATATAACTCAAGAATACATGCTGATGTAGATATTCTACCATCAACATCAGTGTATCCTCCCACTCTTAGCTCTAACCCTTTTTCAAAGATGAGGAATAATCTTTTAGTGCTTCTCAAGTACTTAGGGATATTTTCACAGCAATCCAATGCTCCCAGTTTGGATTCGACTAATATTTGCTCGTGACTTTCATAGCAAGATATACCAAGTCAAGTACATAGCATAGCATACACTTATGTGCAAGAGGATAATAGATCCCTCTTGAAGGTTTCAGTGCTGAACCCTTTCAGCACCTCTTCTATGTACTTATCTATGAAAACCAAACATCCTTTTAGGATCTATCTCTATAGATCTTTATTTTCAGAATGTTTGACCTAGATCTTTGAAAAAAAAAGTTCTATATGTAATCATATCATAATCGATATTAGTATGGGACCCTCCCACTGACCTTCATGTAACTATATGATTCCTTATATCATATCGTTGTAGGTTTTGAGATCATCCCTATGTTCCCAATCTCCCTCGAGAAACACTTTCTTTGAATCCTTTGTAAGAATACCAAGTATCTTTTTTCAGGATAGGAGATCCTATTAGATCGATGAGGTGGAGGAAGTACTACATATACTGGCTCATCTAAAATAGGTTGTATAAATCCTGTGACTCGTTGTTCTTTAGAGATTTCTTTTTGAGTTCATCCTCTCACTATTTTTAAGAAAATAGTATGATTGCTCACAATCATATTGTGAACAACTGGAAAGAGAAAGTGATATCTCAAACACCTTTTGGGATACCTTATACATGAGCTCTTCACAGACCTTTCCTCTAACTTGTCCACCATTTCATATCTCATATGGTGTGACGAAACCAACTTTAGAAGAAACTTAATTTAAATTTTAAAATTAAATCTTATTCCTAAAGAAATAATAATTGAACTAGTGATATTCATGATGGACTGGACCATATTTCATATAGTGCCATTGCTCATCACAGATATACCGTTGAGCTAAGGTGTACAAGGAGAATTCCATCTTGAAACTATGCCATTCTCTTTAGATAATCGATAAATTTTTTAGTTGGTATTGCATCCTTGATCTGATCAAAGTACCTTTAAAAAATTTTTGATTTATCTTTTCTACTTCACATCTAAATTTTTTGAACCTTTCAAAGTGTTTCAGATTTGTATCTTACATACATATACCTATACCATGACTGTTCATCAGTAAAGATGATGAAGTAGTGACAATCTCCTAGTCTAGCTCATCAAATGGGCCATGCACATCGTATGTATACTAGGATAAATATTTCAGTGATCCTATTCCTTTAACCCTTAAAAGATAACTTGATCATTAATCCTCAAAGAGATGATTCACAGACTAGATATGACTTAACAGTCAATGAGCCCAAAGACTCATTTTCTCCAGTCGGCCAATCATTTCTTTTCATACATGACTTAGCCAAAAGAACCATCTATATACTTTAAGTTATCTAGTTCTGAATCTCTCATATCCAATGGCATTCACTATTTTACTCAAATAATTTTTTACAAATGTATCACACTATGCAAATGACAAAAATTAAATTCAAACAGTAATCATCAAGATTAGGTGCTCACAGCCTCAGTGTAATTTTTGCACAATTGCCGACTCAAAAGAGTCACTTCACCTTTCCTCAGTTCTCTTCCTTTCTTAAACCTTATATTAAAGTACGTAATATGCACTAAAATTTAATGAAAAAGAGAAAATCATAAGATCAATTTTGAGCAATTTGACATATCTTCTAAAGATATGTAAATGTTTCTTTTAAGTTCTTCAGGTATGTACCTTTGAACTTTTCAAGGTCTCTTAGTTACCAGCATATCGATCAATTCAGTTAAGGTGCTATAATATTTATTCATATAATAGTTTCATAAACTATCCATATAAATCAAAAATTACAAGATCAAATCCATTAGTAATTTCTTATGCATAGTCATGTCGAGCTTTTCAAGTCTTTAATATCCTTGATCATTGATCATGGACAAACTGCCCATTACGCATCTTATGCATTGTGCAACTTTGATCATCTCACAACTATTGCAGATGAATCAACATGTCAATGGCAGTCTACATGTCCTTATGCATATATTGGATCTCATCAACTATGGAATCTAATTTATAGCATCTAACCTAATTGTCAATGTCCAACTATTTGTCAAATATAACTTGTTGACTATGGATTGGACAGGCTGATGACATTGGGTTAACTTGATCAAGAACATGACGTAATTTCTAAAAGCTAAAAACTATTTTTAGATTTCTGAGCCAGAATATGTAATCGATTTTGATTAAGTGGTAGATATCTAAGATTCGAGCTAGAGTGTTGGAAGCTGAAAGAATTGATTACAAAGAGTAAAGATTTAATTAGATGATTGTACTTATAATAGTTTGTTCTAGAGACGTTAAAAGCAAACAAAAGACTTTCATTAATTTTTTGAGTCTCTCACACTCTTTGGGTGGAGAAATGAAAACCCTAACGTGATAAATGGTTCTAATGGATGTTACAGTCCTATCGATATATGGTACCTCATCTAACAATTATTGATGACATGTATATCAATGCGTGGATAACTATTTATCCAGATGCTTCTCCAAGCATGTTGCAGTAATTTGGTCTCTAAGTCCTGTGGCCTCACCTCACAGTTATTAGTATATTTCTTAGTTAAGTCCGACCCATCGTTCACCAGCGAGTGTAAAACCATCATTGGATCCCTCACCTAACAGTTATTGAGCCCAACCCCATCTTTACCTCGAGGCATCTGATGCTAATAGAGTGGTTGTACTTTTTCGATGCAACCGAACAACTATAACCAGTCGAGAATGATCAACATCGAAAAAGGCACTCGCATCTCTATAATGGTAGAAGACCAGTAGCTTAATATTTAGTGAGGAGATTTAGGTTCAGATCTCTTTTAATTAGTCACATACATCTGATATAATGACTAATATGGTTTGGATCAGTACATTATATGTCTGACCACCCTAGTCGGCATGGGTGAACTCGGGTCAACAAGTAACCTAATACAAAATATAATTTTTCAAGATGGCTAGGTAAGTAAAGATGAGTGGGGGTCCCCCCATTATTTCCTTAGACACCAACGAATTGGCCATGTCAGACAACGGAACTAATTAAATAACCACCATCTAATACTTACCTTAGACACCAAATTGGTTGATTAGAATTAATTAGGTTAACCTATAGATCCAGGCTCGAACCGCTAAGCCAAATTCGATCTTGACTTAATCAATTCACATCACATGCGAATCAATTTGACCAACTACAACTAAATTCGATTTTGAGCCCCTTTGACCTAATCCTAATCAACTCATGATTAGGTTCGATCAACTACTCAAAATCGAAAAGGATTCTAACCTGATCTAATCAGACCCTAGTTGTAGTTTAGTCTCTAAACCTAATTTGTTCAACCTATACCCGAAAGCTCATATTTTATGCATTAAAATTTAGATCTTAGAT
Source organism: Elaeis guineensis (assembly GCF_000442705.2). NCBI lineage: Eukaryota > Viridiplantae > Streptophyta > Magnoliopsida > Arecales > Arecaceae > Elaeis > Elaeis guineensis. Next base: position 44,607,266 of record NC_026004.2, read on the forward strand.
TCATAATTTTAGATCTTTTAATTTTAAATTTTAATTCTTAATTAAGTTCATTATGTACATAGGTTTAAGTTTAGATCTTGAAATATTTTCTAATCTAAACCATTTGTGTTGTATCTTATACAATATCATTGTTTGCAGAATCGAGTCGATTCATCTTGGTACACAAATCGACTTATCATAGTGAGTCAGCATACACTGAGACAAACATAAACTTATAGACCTAGCCTACACAATTGAGTCGGCCCATTAGCAAATGAGCTGATCTACCAGGATCTTGAGTCGACTCTAACAAAAATGAGTCAACCCACCAAGCACTCAAGTCAACCCAATCGAGAATTGAGTCGGCTCCACAGGCATACCAGTCATAGTTTCATGCTCTTATGCAAACAAGCCTAAAATATTGGATCTAAGATTTTGCCAAAATTAAGTTTTAGATTGGTTGTCAAACAATATATCAAATATAATATTTTATGATCTAAAATATATAAAAATATATGCATAATCTGATTTAAATTAAAATATGTCACACATATAATTTTATATTCATTGTTCATCTTCATAGAAAATATCACAGTCGGCATCCCTACACGTTATAAGAGAGGATCCATCGAATGGGCAAGAGAGGGACTTTAATTCCTTCATCATCTTATGATCGGATGGCCATGGTGACTATCCCAATTCGATTACTAAGCTACTAAAAATTTAATCTAACATATCACATATGTAATCAATTAAAAATCAAATCTAATTATCTTTCACATGTCAAACATATGAACAATAATATTAAATCTATGCATGTAGAAAGAATTTCAGTAAATATACTAGATCCAAATTATACCCTAATTAAAATATTCAGATCCGAATAACTCATGATTTATTTTAGATCTAAAATAATTTTAGATCTAAAATAATTCTGTAGTCATATTACAGCATATAGAAAATCAGATCTAACTTTAATCGATGTTCTACATCATTCTAGGACAATCGTTCAGCATAATAGGGGTTATGCCAGGGCAATCTTATTTCAGAATGATGTGTTCATCTTATTAACCTTCAGATCTAATTTTTATAAATTAGATATCAGATCTGAGGGGGTTTCATGTTTGTATCAGAATCTATGCTCTGATATCACTGTTAGAAAATCCGCTATGATTTTGTACATGTAGTTTAAAACTTTTTCAAGACATCTACGCAGTGAAAATAAATAAATTAAAATAATTTTAATTTATTCATGTACCAGATGAGATTTGAAAATTATAGTAAGAATCTTTATATGAACACATACCCATGATCTGAAATCTGAAATAAAAAAATAAACTCTTAGAAAAAACAAATGGAGATCAGATCTCCATACCTCGGATCCTGCGAATGTCCTTGGTTCTGATCGTAGCCACACATGTGCCCGACCTTTGCTAGTATCTACATTGAGCCGTCTGATCAGACTGTGCGAACTCTTTCGCATAGATCCGATGGGATCTGAACCAGATCACCATGAAGAGAAGAAGAACCCTTCTTCTTCTCTTTTTCTCTCTTAGATCTAATCTCTATTAGATCGGGGCATGAACATGAAGTGGAGAAGACAACAGGAGGCATAGATATGAAGGATAGATATAAGAAAGAAGAGACCTCTCATATCTCATGCACACCCTCTCTTCACCCATCCCTTTTTTTCTTAATTTTTTTTTTCACACACCCCCTTATCCCTCACACCCCCTTAGAGGTAAATATCATATTTTATCAAATAGGGAATGTATGGCATGTAAGAAAGGAAAGAAAAAGTTGGTGCGCTAAAAAGAAATTGGGAAGATCTTTCACGCACAAAACCAGCGTGCATCCTCTTTCTCTAATTTTTTTATCACACAAAAAAAAGCTTTAATGCTCCAATCTAAGAGATTTCTATCTTATTTTGAATTAAATTTAAATAAAAAAAATTTTAATAAAAAAGAATTTCAGATAAGGCGTGGCACCATCTCCTTTCACATGCGTGAAGAAAGAAGGATGAGAAACATAATGCTTCACTTCTCTTTTTGGCATGATTTTTAAAGAGAGAGACTTAAAAAACTTGGGATCTATGAGTCATAATTCATCTGGTTCAAATAGAGCCTCAATTAGATTCAAATCGAGTCTGAAACGAGTCGAATTCGAAAAGGTTGTCAAGCCTGATCTAATCAGGCTTGAAATCTAAATCTGATTTGAATAATTGAACCAAATTAATATTAAATTAAATTAAGTTTAATTAAAAAAAAATTAATTTAAATTAATTAAAACTTAATTTATAATTTAATTAGTCTCAAAAAAATTACAACACTTGCAATTAAGTCTCTGTGTTAACAATTAGCAGCTGCCAAAACTATAACGCTTACAAATTAACAGTTTCTAATATTCAAACTATCAATCCAATTGATAATTTAAATATAATTCAAGCCATTGATCAGGTCAAGCTCCTTTTGTATGTGATCCCTCAGATTCTATTCTGTCTGGTAGTGAGACATACCGTGATCTCCATCACAGTATCATCGAAACTCTTTTCGATGGGCTAAAATAATTCTAACTCACCTCAACAAAGATTGTTGATCCAAAAATGATCTTAATAAGTTCTCACAATCCACCAGTGACATCTAGCAATATGTAGTGGCAACTTAGCAAAATAGAAAAGTAAACCCTAAGGTGCAATTATCGTGTGATACAATCTCTTTATCGAGAGTTTCGACTAGATGGAGGTCATGGAGAACTCGTCAAACTCTGTCGATAGTCATATGCTAGATTGGCTTGACTCGAGTTCATTTGTAAATTTCATGAAAGTTTTTTTTTAGTATTTACACTTACTCTGATCAAAGATTTTTCTGAACTCAGTCTTATGAATCGCATAGGACTTTTTCTTTTCTATCAAGATCGATAGATTCCATTTAGATGTATCCTACTCCAAACAGCAAACTTAAATCTACATAGCCAATATACACAGTAAGGACCCATATGGCTAGAGACCAAGAAAATATGCAGTCAAACTATATAGCCTCGCTGCAAATAGCCAACATACCGCAAATCAAAGAATCAGTCACACCACTGCAGCATCGAGAAAATCACTAACGAGTGAGTAGACATCCAAGTGGTTTCTCGTATTGATCACACTCAGTGCAAGTTATTCTCTAACAACCATCTGCACTCTCACTCCAATGTCTCTACACTGTAGACTTGAGATTCATTTACCCTAAAAGGAGGTGATCCGTGCATCGATCTCAAATGGATTGATCACTGTTCTCTATGACAATCCTTCGATCAGGAGCACTTAAAAATTAACCACTAATGATATATGTCTCAAATTCTCAATACCTTGAGAATATATAAAATTATCTTTGTTAATTTTTAGGATAAATCATAGATACATAAACATGATTGGTAATTAAGACTACCCAACAAGTACAAAACATGTCCTAAAGAAAGGTATGTGTCAGTCAAGATTGACTTCTAAGGCATACATCCAACATCAGAATCATCAACTTATGAGATCACATAGGACTTTCGCTCACTTTATTAGGAGTGACTTATCCCTTATTGATTACTCACAATCTCCAGGCACACTTCACCACATCCAGAAGACCCCACATAAGGATCAGAGAATTAAGTTAGGAAGTGAACCAAAACATAGATTGAAGTACACAAGATACCATCACGACTCAGGTCAAAGGATTACTTATACAACTTTAGAGAATCATCAGCTGACATATAAATAAGACTTCATCAGATATTCTCTCATAGGTCTATTCAGTGAACTCATTCTCTAATGAGCACCCACATCTTTGTATTAGTGTTACACACACGTGGCTGTGAGATCAACCACCCTCATCACTGAGCATACGTAGGACATGTCAGTCTTATCGGTATTATTAATCTTTAACTCAATGAACCAATGACTGAGAATATTTTAGATCATGGCTATCAAGGATTTAGGTCTTACTGGTATGATCCCATCATGGCCCTAAAGCTATTACTCGACCTATCGGGTTTATTATAATCTTAAAAATAATAATAAGATATAGCATATAATGAATCAAAAAATCTATTTTATTAAATAATAATATCAATTACATGAGTTTGATAGATAAAATATAGAAAACATCCAATCGCATCCCATATGTGATGGGCTTGTAGGATATTATTCTTTCAGCTCGCCAGGATCTTTGAAGGCTGATCTACTTCTTTTTTTTTTGATCTCTTAGACACTCCAGAGGAGAAGAAGAATCAGTGGAGGAAAGAGAGAGAGGAGAGAGCTTTGGAGGAAAAAAAATTCAGCCAAGAACACCTATGGGGCGTCCAACTATTGGACCCCCTTTAAATAGTTGGGTATTAGGGTTTTGGGTCAAGAGGGGGGTTCGCCAAAACTCCACACCACATCCATATGGGGCATCTCATTTTTTTCTATAAATAGGTGATGGTGTGAGAAAGAAATCAAATCTTTCTCACACTAACAAACTCTTCAATGCACAAGAGGAAAAATGGTTTGGCGCCACCCTTCTTTCCAATTTAAACGGATCTCTTTCCTTCTTATCTCTTTATCCTTGATTCGGATCGAATTCAAATCAGGCAAGAGATAAGATGAATGACTCATAAAGAGTGCCACCCACCCTCTCTACACCCACCTTTCTCACACCCAAAAAAACTCATGTAAAACCTCTTTTTGCATGTAGAAAATGGCGTGGGTTCAAGGCATGCACAAGGGAGAGAGAGTCCCTGCTGGTTGGGACTCTTTATTTTCAATTTGATTCCAAATCAAATCAAATCTGGTTTGAATCCTATGAGAAAAAGAAACCTAATCCAATTAGAAACCCAATTATCTCAATAAATTTCTAACCTAATTAGGAATTAACTGAACTCAAACCCTGATCCAATCAAGAACAAGTTTCCCTCACAATTAAGCTTGATCAAATCAAACACAATCTAAGTCAAACTGAATTCAATTCAATTAGACTTGATCCAAAATTTTTTGCTCAATCAAATTGAGTCAATTAGCAATTTAATTACTAATAACATCTCTATTAATAGCAGAGTCCTAGTCCAGTGGGACTCTCCTCCAAAGTCTCAGTCCAATGGAACTCTTCACTGGAGTCCCAATCCAGTGGGACTCTTCAACTATCAGATCAGATCAAATTTTCTAATGTGTATGACCCCATATGTTCGAATCTAAACTGATAACATAGAAATAACTTTCTATACTAATCGATATAACCACCTAGCAATGAAATCCGATGTTCGGATAAGTCGAAAGATTGTAAAGCAACATTCTAGAACCAACTGACGTATGGTTACCATATAATTCATCCCTTTGATCCAAATGCTCAAGGTGATCAAAGTTTTAACTGTCAATCTTAATATAGTCAACCACATCGTATTTCAACTTTTCAAATCCATCACATGGATCACTCTGGGTAAGGTTTTACTAAATTAAAATACATTGATGCATTAGCTCCTACTTATTCAGAGGGGTCAATCCCATCTTGACTCACGCACCAACTTAACAAGTACTTGTCTGTACCCAGAAACTTTCCGTTACTGAATTAAAAATTTAGATGGTCGGTCCCCAAAATACAGTAAGTTGCTTAGGTCGGAGGGACACTTATACCCATACCCTTCGCGAGCTACTCTTGACAGCAGAGTGTTCTGCAGTTGGTCACATTTGATGCAAACATACTTCTACATTCCACCTGTATGCTATACCAATATCTTCACACTCCTTGATTAAGAGAATAATCAACCCATATGGACACAATGACCTGTATTTGATATTACTATCATCTTATTAATAGCATATCATTTGATCGTGAACATATTTTAAGGACTAAACAATAAATCCTCCTTTATCGATTAAATATAGTTCTAAGAACTTCATCATAATATAGGAGTTCAAATAAGATGGACAAAATATAATGAAAAAGTCAAATAATTTTTATTAATAAAAATTTATATATAATTTATAATTATGAGCACAATCGTCAACAGACTGACGATTGACTTTGGGATACAATTTGTAACACCATAAGATATTCTCTCATAAGTCAATTTAGTGAACTCATTCTCTAATAAGCACCTATATCCTTATATTAGTATCACATATGAGTGGTTGTGAGATCAACCACCTTCTCCATCGAGCATACATAAGATGTACCAGTCTTACCAGTATCATTGATCTCCAACTCAATGAACCAACGACTGAAAATATTTTAGATCAGGGCTATCAAGGATTTAGGTCTCACTGGTATGATCTCATCATGATCCTAAAATCATTGTCCTAATCTATGGGGTTCATTATAATTTTAAACAAGTATAAGATGGAGGATATAATAAATCAAATATATCTAGCTTTATTAATAAATAATGTCAAATGCGTGAGTTTGAAAGATAAAATATAGAAAAACACCCCATCGCATCATATGTATGATGTGCTTGTAGGGCATTATTTTTCTAATCTCCTACTTGCACTAAAGCCAATCGCCCCTATACTTGATGCCCATGCAATTTTGGTGGTAGTCAAACTACTGCAATAATAAAGTCTTAGTGAATAGATCTGCTATATTGTTCTTGATGTCAACTCGCTCAACAATCACATTGCATCTTTTGACTATCTTCCGAATGAGATGGAACCACCTTAGGATGTGTTTGGATTTGTGATGAGACCTTGGTTCCTTAGCTTGAGTAACTGCCCCAGTATTGTCACAATAAAGAGGCATTGATTGTTTAATTTCAGAAACCACACCCAACTCTGAGATGAACTTTTTCATCCAGATGGCCTCTTTAGCAGCCTCACTAGCAGCTATATACTTGGCCCAGTGATTGAGTCAGCAACAGTTTGCTGTTTGAAATTTTTTCAACTCATTGCGCCATCATATAGGGTGAACACATACCTAGATATGGATTTGCTATCATCTGGATCAGATTGAAAACTATAATCAGTAAAGTCTTTCAGTTTCAAATCAGATCCACCATATATAAAAAAAAATATTTCTAGTCCTTCTAAAGTATTTGAGAATATTTTTCATAGTTTTTCAATGATCCTCCCTTGTATTTGCCTGAAATCTGCTTACAATATCCAAAGCATAAGCTACATCAGGCCTAGTACACAGCACAGCATACATAATCAATCCTACAGTTGAAGCATAAAAAATAGAACTCATTCTATTTTTTTCTTCAGATATCTTAGGAGACATTTTCTTAGAGAGTTATATGCCATGACTCATGGATAAGTAATCTCTTTTACTTTCCTCCATGTTGAACCTCTTCAACACAAGATTTATGTACCTAAACCAGGACAAGCTAATAATCCTTTTCTATCTATCCCTATAGATTTTTATACCAAGTATATTGGATGCTTTATCTAAATCTTTCATGAAAAGTTTTTTAGCTAGCCATGTTTTGATTGATTGCAACATAAGGATGTTATTTTTAAATAAGCAGTATGTCATCCACATACAAGATCAAGAAGATAATAACACTCCCACTAGTCTTTTTATATACACATAGTTCATCTATATTTTTGATAAAGCCAAATGATTTGACTGTTTCATCAAAATAGATGTTCCAACTCCTCGATGCCTATTTTAATTCATAAATAAATTTTTTTAGCTTGCATACTTGATTTGCCCTTTCATTGGAAACAAACCCCTTTGGCTGATCCATATAGACTTCTTCCTTAAGATTTTTATTGAGAAAAGTAGTCTTGACATCCATCTATCAGATCTCATAGTCATGATATGTAGCTATAACAAGCATAATCTGAATAGATTTGAGCATGATTATAGGCGAAAAGGTTTCTTCATAGTCAACATCTTGCCTTTGTTTGAAATTTTTTGCCACTAGCCTAGCTTTATAGATTTTTACTTGGCCATATGCTCCAATCTTCTTCTTAAAGACTCATTTGCAGTCTATTAGGATTACACCCTCAGGCGCATCAACCAAAGTCCAAACTTGCTAGACATACATGGAGTCCATTTCAGATTTTATGACCTCAAGCCATCTGTCAGAGTCACTACTCATGACTACTTTCGAATAAGTCGTGGGATTATCATTCTCAATGATATGTGATGAGTTGTCATTCTCAATAACAAATCCATACCTGAGTGGTGCATTACGCACTCTGCCTGATCTTCGGAGAGGAGATGTATGTTGTGGTTATGCCTCAATAATGGACACATCAGGTTGAGGATCAACTTGTGGACTCTCCACATATTGCTTCTGGATAGACTGTAGATCTTAAACTTTCTCAAGTTCAACTATCCTCCCACTGCCCCCTTCTTGGATGAATTTTTTCTCCAAAAAAGTAGTATGCCTACTAACAAACATCTTTTGTTGAGTATGATGGTAGAAGTAGTATCTTATACTCTTCTTAGGATAACCTATAAATCTGTATTTATCCGATCTAGAACTTAGCTTATGTCCTTCAATATTTTTGACATAAGCAGGACAGCTCTAAATCATAAGATACTTAAGATTAGACTTCTTACCTCTCCATATCTCATATGAAGTATTAGGCATAGATTTACAAGGTATCCTATTTAAAATATGTCCGGCAGTCTCTAGGATATGACCTCAAAAAGAGATCAAAAGATCTGTAAAGCACATTATGGACCGCACCATATCTACTGAGGTGCGATTCTTCTATTTTGTAATATCATTTAATTATAGAGTGTAGGGAGGAGTCTATTAAGAGAAAATTTTATTTTCTTTTAAATGATCAAAAAACTTACTAGTTAAGTATTCATCTCCTCGATCAGATCGAAGAGTTTTGATACTCTTACTAGTTTGTTTCTCAATTATTCTTTAATACTTCTTAAACTTATCAAAGGCTTTAGATTTATTTTTTATTAAATACACATATCCAAATCTAGATTAATCATCAGTAAATATGATGAAGTAGGAGTATCCATCTCTGACTTGAGTCGAGTGAGACCACAAACATCAGTATGTACTAGGTCCAAAATGTCACTCCCTATCTTCATATCCAGTAAATGAAGTCTTGATCATCTTACCCATAAGACAAGATTTATAAATTTCATATAATTCAAAATTATAAGGATTAAAAAAATTTTCTTTATATAACTTGTTAATCCATGACTCATTGATATGACCAAGTCGGCAGTGCCAGAGGTATGTGACATTCACATCTCCTCTCTTTCTTTTCTTCATTTAATTAATATGAAGAAATTATCATTAAGTGACAAGAATAAAAGATCATTATCAATAAAAGTATTTCCATAACATTCATTAAAAAAATAAATAGAGCAACTATTACCCTTTTCTTTTATTTTAAAATCTTATTCCAATAATACAGATACAGAAATAATATTTCTAACAATGTTAAGGATATAATAACAGTCCTTCAACTCTAAAATTTTATCTTAAGACAACTTCAACAGCTTGATTCGTATGACTTCGACCTAGATGAACTCTCCACTAGCATCGGACAGTATGAAGTCACTTTCATTCAGACTCTTTATATTCTATAGACCCTGCAATAATTTGCAAAGATGTGAACCACAAGCGGAATCCAATATTCAAGAATCTGAAGTTGAAGTACTTAATGATAAGTTTGTTTGTATCATATATAAACCTTTAGCAACATTTACTTCCTTGTGCTTCAAACTTGCAAGGTAGTCCTTGCAGTTCCTCTTTCAGTGCCCTTCTTTGCCACACTGATAACAGATACCCTTGGTGGAGACTTTCTTCACCTTCTCTTGGAGATACTAGCCTTAGGGTTCAACTTTTTCTTAGAATCTTTTTTACTTTTCTTCTTGGAGATCTTATCCACAAGAAGAACTAGAGCCTTTTCACCCTTGAAATTGCTCTCTACTATCTTTAACATATTGAGCAGCTCAAGCAGGCTAGAGTTCAATTTGTTTATATGATAGTTTATGACAAACTGTGAGAAAGAATCAGGGAGTGATTGTAGGATCAGATCCTGACTAAACTCACCATCCATTATAAAATCTAACTGTCCCAGATGAGTGATCTGATCAATCATCTTCGGGACATGAGTCTGCATGGATGTGCCTTCATTCATCCTGACACGGAACAACTACTTAGATATCTCATATCTAGCAGTCCAACTTTGATTTCTATATAACTCTTTTAAATTAAGAAATATGAAAGAAACATCCGTATCTTTATCTTGCCTTGGAAGCTCATTACTTGTAGAGGCAAGCATGACATATTTGATAGTCACACTATCATCTTGCCACATCTTGTATGTAGCCCTTTCCTCCTCAATTGCATTTTCACCGATCATATCAGATGTAGGGGTATCCAAAATATAAAAGATTTTCTCCTGTGTAAGAACAATTATTAGATTCCTAAACTAGTCTACATAATTGGGTCCAGTCAACTTGTTGGCATCAAGCATGCTACATAGTGAAAGTGAGGATGCCATTATGCAGATTAATCTACAATAATAAAGAACCAATATAAGCGGATAACTCATGATGACATGCACAACTAGATTAGATTTTTTATCTAATATTACTCTCACTATTTTATCAAATATCATGGCCCTCTCCTATGATAAACGAGCAACCCTATTAGTTTTCTTTATGGGGTTGAGATCCTAATTCTTCATAAAAAATCTTTGAAGAATATATAGGTAGTGCTATGCATGTAATTTCAAAATTTTATCCAACAAAATAATAAGATTAAATAATTTAATCTAAATTATATGTATAAGATCTAATCTAGACTACTATGCCAAGATAAATAATATGATTTAATATGCATATAAAATTTAAAAATAAAAATTTTTATCGATCTAGTCGATGCTGTCATGTAGATCTAACTGTTAGATCTAACAAACATGATCAAGAAAGTTTAGAAACTATTACCAAACTGAAAACTCTTGATCTCTATTGGTCCAATGCTTGGATAGGATCTCCTTCAAATTGCTTGTAACCATATGAAGACATCCAATCTCTACAGATCAGCCACATGAAGATCAGCACAGATTAGGCTCCTTGGAAGTGCTAGCTTGCAAGGATCTTGGAGATTGATTTCTTTCTTCTTCTTCAAGAATCTTGGACACTCCAAAGGATGAAAAGATCTAGAGGAGGAAGAGAGGAAGAGGAGAAGGAGCTCTAAAAAATTAAAAACCAGCAATGGAACAAAGATGGGGCATCAACAATTTGAGACCCCTTTTTATAGGAAAGGAATTAGGGTTTAGGTCAAGAAGAGGGGCACCCATATCTCCATGCCAAACCCAAATTTTTGGCATCCAAAAATTTCTAGAAAATGGTCTTTAGTGTGAGAAGGAGATCTGTATCTCACATGTCCAAAAACTCCTCAAGAAATATAAGGAAAAAAATAATTTGGTGCCTTTTCTCTTTCCTTGTTTGAAAATTTTCTTTCCTTCTTATCACCTTGTCTCTAATTCGGATTGTATTTGAATTAGGCAGGAGATAAGATTATGATTCACCATGATATGCCACCCACCCTTACTAGACCCACATTCTTCACACCAAAAATCTCATGCCAAAACTATTTTGGCATTGAGAATAAAAGGCATGTGTCTAGGGTGGCGCAAGAGATAAGGATAGAGTCCCTATCGATTGGGACTCTTCATTTCTAATTCAATTTTAATTCAAATCAAATCTGGTTTGAACCCAATGTTAGAAATGAACCTAATCTAATTAGAAGCTCAATCATCTTAATAAATTTTTAACCCAATTAGAAATTAACTAAGCTCAAGTCCTGATCGAATCAGGATCAAATTTTCTTTGTAATCAAGCTTGATCATATCAAACCCAATCTAAGTCGAACTGAATCCAATTCAATTAAACTTGATCCAAAGCTCTTTACTCAATCATATTGAGTCAATTAATAATCTAATTACTAATTAATTCTCTATTAATAATAGAATCCCAGTCTAGTGGGACTCTCCTCCAGAGTTTCAGTCCTAGTGGGACTCCTCACCGGTCACAATCCAATTGGACTCTTAGCCATCAAATCTGTCCGAATCTTCTAATATGTGTGATCCCATAGGTTCGAATCTAAGTCAGTGGTATAGAAATAATTTTTTATATCAATCGATGTAACCATTTAGCAATGAAACTCAATGTTTGGATAGGTCGAAAGATTACAAAGCAACATTCTAGAACCTATTGGCGTATAGATACCGTATAATTCATCTCTTTGATTCTAATGCTTAAGATGATCTAGGGTTTGACTATCAATTCTAATTTAGTTGATCACATTATATTTCAATCTTTCAAATCCATCACATAGATTATCCAGACCAAAATTTTACTGAATTGAAATACACTAATGCATATCTCCTATTAATTCAGAGGAATTAATTCCATCTTGACTCACACATCAATTTGATAAGTACTTGACTACACCCAGTATCTTTTCATCACTGAATTAGAAACTCAAATGATCTGGTATTAAAGTACAGTGAGTTGCTTACAAGTTACCGTGGTGATCTCAAGTCGGAAGGATACTTATATCCATACATTTCACGAGCTACTCTTAACAGCAAAGTGTTTGATAAATGGTAATGTTTGATGTGAATGTACTCCTATACTCCATCTGCATGCCATGCCAGTGTCTCTACACTCTTTGGTTAAGAGGACAACCAACTCATGTGGCACACAACAACCTATACTCGATATTGCTATCATCTTATAAGCAGTATATCATTCGATCGCGAACATGTTTTAAGGACTAAATGATAAATCCTCCTTTATCGATTAAATATAATCTTAAGAACTTGATCACAAAATAGGAGTTCAAATAAGATGGACAAAATATGATGAAAAAATTAAATAACTTTTATTAATAAAAATTTATATACATTTACATGTATGAGCATAATCATCAACAGGCTGAGGATTGACTTTGAGACATATTTTCCAACAACTCTCACTTAGACTAAAACCAATTAGTACAGTATCGAATATCTATCTTCGACTTGTAATCATCAAACTCTTTGATTTTGAGAGCTTTAGTAAAGGGGTTAATTAGGTTCTCCTTTTTGTCGATCTTCTGAAGGTTGACATCACCTTGATCCATGATCTCTCAGATAAGGTGGTAGTAGCGTAGAATATGCTTGATGCACTGATGGGACTTTGACTCCTTGGCTTGAGCAATGGCGTCAGTGCTGTCACAATATAACAGGATGGAGCCATCGATGGAGGGTGCCACACTGAGCTTATTGATGAACTTCTGCAACCATACAGCTTCCTTCGTAGCATCGGATGTCATGATATACTCTATCTCACAAACAGAGTCAGTCATGATGTGTTGCTTGAAATTTTTTTAACAGATTGCTCTAGTGTTTAGGATAAAAATATAACCTGACGTGCTTTTGCTATCATCATGGTCTGACTGAAAATTAGAGTCGGTGAACCTCACTAATTTCAACTCAGTTTTACCATACACAAGTCACTGATCCTTAGTATTTCTTAAATACTTAACAATGATCTTTACAACCTTCCGGTGGTTCTCTTCTGGATTAAATTGGTATCTACTCACTATCTCTAGTGAGTATGCCACGCTTGATCTTGTACATATCATGGCATACATTATAGGTGTTGGGCCTTATGTGGTACTCCCAAAGATCAAGGGAAAAAGGCTAAGGCCAAGGTCCAAAGTCCATGAGATGGTCATAGGGTTTCTAAGGCTAGTTTGGGTCCTAGGACGAAAGGCTGTCAGCCTTTCGGATCTTGAGGTCCAGAGTTTTGGGCCTTGAGGGGCTAAGTTATATTTGAGCTAGGATTGAGTCCAAGATTATGAGATTAGATCAAGTCATGGGTGTACATGGGCTTGGATGAGCACAATCTTGTATTGAGTTAGCCAAGAGAGTTTTTGGATTGGGTCACATTGACCTTGTATATAAACATACATTGTATTTGGACTCGATGGATCGAAAAAAATATAAAATTATTTTCTCTCTAACTTTCTCTCTGTTCTTTTCTCTCTCTTTCTAGTCTTCTCTATATCCAAGAACCAAGAAACCTAGGGTTTCTTGGCTGCCACCCCAAAAAGGAAAGGAGGCGCTACAAACCAGCGCCCCCCCTTTGTGCACGCCCTTATTTTGAGCGCCCTCTCTTGGCTGTCCAAGAAGAGTTTCAGGTCCCATATTTTTATTTTTTGGAGGCTTCATCAAGAGTACTTATAGATCCTAAAAGATAGATTTCAGATATGATGGAGAAGGGTTCAAATCATAGAAAGAAATCCTGTTGATAGAATTTATAAGACTGCTGAAATCCTGAAGGCTGTTTTTGTTTTGCTTGGTTGCTGGCTTTCAAGGACCTCCATGACCTGATCCTTACTATTTTCTAATGTCCACAACTTGGAGAAGCTACTCCAATAATGGGTATCAGAGCATGGGTTGTGTGGAGAAAGAAGGAGCTCCAGAAGTTGAAGATCTTCAAAGGCTGAAATTTCAGCAAGGACCCTGTCAAGGTATTTTTCAAATCCCTTGGAGTTTTGTTATGTTTTTGGTTTGGATGCAACCATGAGAAGCAAAATGAAGATTGATTTTGAGAAGTTTGATGGGAAAAAAAATCTTTTCATGTGAAAAGTTTGGGTAGAAGATCTTTTTGTTCAAGCAGATCTAGATCAGGCATTGGAGGAGAAGCTTGAAGGGATGACGGATCATCAATGGAGATCCTTAGAGAAGAAGGCTTGTTCTGTGATTAGAGAATATTTGGCGGATGTGGCGCTCTATTCGGTGTTAGAGGAGAGGATCCCAAAAGGCTTGTGGTTGAAGTTGCACACCATGTATATGGGGAAAAACATGTGTAACAAGCTGATATTGAAGAAGAGACTATACAGCCTTCAAATGCAGGAAGGTGGAGATGTCTTGGGTCACATCCAAAAATTTGATCAGATGTGCAATGAGTTGCTTAACATTAGAATGAAGATGGAGGAGGAAGATAAGTTGTTACTACTGCTATGCTCGCTGCCCCCTTCCTATGATCTGTCGTTGGTGGTGACGCTGCTCTATGGCAAGGAGACCTTGGAGATGAAGACATAGTCTCGATGTTGCGGTCCAATGAACAGTGAGAGAAGTTGACCAAGGAAGGTGCTCCTCAGGAGGGCTTGGCCATGGGGGAGAGATCTGGAAGAGGAAGGAAAAGAGACAAGTCAAGGGGACGGTCAAAGTCTCATAAGAGCAGGAGTAAGAAAGAAGTCAGGTGCTACAAGTGCAACGAGATCGGGCACTTCAAACGAGATTTCCTGTAGTGGAAGAACAAGAAGGGAGATAAGGGAGGATCTGATGTGCTGAGTATGGTGGCTGATAGTGAGGTGGAGGATGACCTCTTGGTAGTATCAAATGGTCACAGAAAAAACATAGATGTACGAACCCTGGATTCAGTCTGTTCGTATCACTATACCCCAAATCGGTCTTGGTTTGCTACATACACCAAGACAGATAAAGGGAGCATGACACTTGAAGATGATCACCCGTGTCAAGTTGCTAATATTGGGAGCGTTCAGGTGAGGATGGTTGATAGGATGGTGCGGACTTTCACTAATGTGAAGCACGTCCCAGATCTGAAGAAGAATCTCGTGTCACTTGGTTACCTAGAGCAGAGCGGCTACGCTTTAGCAGTCGTGCCAGGAGTAAGATGTTGAACATCTCAAATAGAGTCATGGTAGTGATAAGAGGTAGGAGAATGAAAAACAACCTCTACAGGATAGAAGGATCTATGGTGACCGAGGATCTGATGCAGCAGCAGTAGCATAGGATCAGTAGGAGGACTCATCGGTTGTGGCACTACCGCCTAGGCCACATGGGAGATCGTGGGATAAAAGAGATGAGCAAGCATGGTCTAATTCTAGATCTGGATGGAGATATTTCAAAGGTATGTGAGCCATGCCAGATAAAAAAATAGAAGAGAGTTTAATTTGCCAGTAGTTCAACCCGCAGTGTAGCCCTACTGGAACTAGTTCACACTGATGTGTAGGGGCCGGCTCTGATTTTAGTCAGAAATGGGGTAAGATACTTCTTGATCTTTATAGATAATTTTTCAAAGAAGATATGAATCTACTTCATAAAGGAGAAAATAAAAATCTTCACCAAATTCAAGCTATGGAAAGCTGAGGTGGAGAAGGAGACAGGTCAGAGCTTAAAGTGTTTGCGGTCCGATAATGGCAGAGAGTACACCAACAAGAAGTTTCAAATTTTTTATGAGGAGTGTGGTATCAAAAGGTACTTCTCAGTGAGAGGAACTCTTCAGCAAAATGGGATGGCTGAGAGGATGAACAGAACCTTTATGGAAAAGGCACGGTGCATGAGGCTGCAGGCAGGGCTTCTTAAAGTGTTCTGGGTTGATATAGTAGATGCAGCTTGTTATTTGGTGAATCGATCACCTTACACTAAGTTAGATGATGGTATTCTAGAGAAAAAATGGTTTGAAAGAAAGATTGGGCTGAGCCATCTAAGGGTGTTTGGGTGCACGGCATTTGTGCACATTGGTGCTGGTGAGCGGAGCAAATTGAACGCCAGGTCATGGAAAATGATGTTCTTGGGATATCCATGAGGAGTTAAGAGATACTGGCTGTGGGATCCCTTAGATAAGAAGATTTTTATCAGTAGAGATGTCATCTTTGATAAAAATTTAGTTCTCCAAAAGCGAGATGGTATGGAGAAGCAGCAGGAGGTCCAGCAGGGCAACACTGGACAACTAATATCCTATTCTATTTTGCCACGTGCAGGTGCATTGGGAGGACTTGGTATTCAGGTGGAGCACTCCCCAAAAGTTTCTCCACAGGTGGAGAGAGCTCGAATAGATGAAAGAAGTCAAGAGGTCCGACAGGAGCAAACTGGACCTAGGATGGATATCAGGGTTACACTGTGCAAGCCCAAAAGGAATGTCAGGCAACCAGAACGATATGACTTCAAAGACACGGTATCATATACCCTAGTGATAGTAAATGGGGACCCCTACACCTATGAAGAGGCTATGGAGAGTCAGGACAGAGAGAGGTGGCTCCAAGCAATGTCCGAGGAGATGCAGTCTCTCTATAAGAATGAGACATGGCGATTGGTATAGTTGCCACAACGGAAGAAATTCATTGGTAGCAAGTGGGTTTACAAATACAAGGAGGGGCCTTCAGAACAGGGAGGTATCAGGTACAAGGTGAGGCTAGTGGCCAAGAGATACTCTCAAAAAGAAGGCATCAACTGCAACGAGATTTTCTCTCCCGTCGTCGGCATACTTCCATCAGGGTGCTGCTGAGCATCGTTGCAGCATAGGACTTGGAGCTGGAGCAGATGGATGTTAAGATGGCATTCCTCCATGGGTATCTAGAGGAGAGCATCTACATGGAGCAGCCACCTAGGTTTCGAAAGGAGCAGAAGAGAAGGTCTGTTTATTACAGAAATCATTGTACGGACTGAAGCAGTCACCAAGGCAATGGTACAAGTGGTTTGATTCTTATGTGAGGAGCATTAAGTTTTTTAGGTGTGAGTATGATTCTTGTATTTATGTTAAATTTTTGAAAGATGGGTCTAGGGTGTTTCTGCTCTTGTATGTGGATGACATGCTTATAGCATGCAAGAGTAGGAAGGTTGTGCAGGAACTGAAGGTAGCTTTGTCTTGAGAGTTTGAGATAAAGGATTTAGAACTTGCAAGAAAGATCTTAAGCATAAAAATCTTTATAGATCGAGCCAAGAGGGTGCTGCATTTATCTCAAAGAGGTTACATCAAGAAGGTCTTGGAGAGATTCGGGATGAAGGAAGCAAAACTGACGGAGCTGCCACTCATCGGGGACTTTAGGCTCTCGAAGATGATGTAGCCACAGACTGAGGTGGAGGCTCAGGAGATGGAGAGAGTGCTATATGCCTCTAGTGTGAGAAGCCTTATGTATGTCATGGTGTATTGTAGGCCGGATATCGCCCACGCAATGAGCTAGGTCAGCAGGTTCACGATGTGTTTGGTAGGGAGCACTGACGAGCACTGAAAGGGATCTTCAGGTACTTGATGGATACTGTTGGAGTCGGCATCTACTATGAATAGCAAGGAAGTGCTGAGGGACTCTCCAACACATCCAAGGAGGCTCGAGGGTTGATAGGAGGGTCTTGGATGTGGATTTTGATGGAGACGTGGACACTCGACGGTCGATGATAGGTTTTGTATTTAGCCTATTTGGAGGTTCCATTTTGTGGAGATCATGCTTGCAGCCCATAATGGCCTTATCTACAACTGAGGAAAAATACCTTGGTGTTACGGAGGCAGCAAAAGAAGCCCTATGGTTGAAGGGTTTGGCATTAGAGATGGGCCTCACACAGGAGGCCATCAGGGTACATGCGACAGTCAAAGTGCATTGTTACTTGCACAGAACTCTTGTCTACCATGCTAGGATGAAGCACATTGATATCAGGTATCATTGAATCAGAGAGCTTGTGGAAAAAGGGGAGGTGGAGCTGGTGAAGGTCCACACCAAGGAGAATCCAGTGAATGCACTGATGAAGGTACTTCCACGGGATAGCTTTCGAAAATGTGTGACACTGATGTACTTGATAGACAGGATGGAGTTGGTTGAGGCCTTGGGGCACCAAGGTAGAGATTGTTGGGCCTTATGTGGTGCTTTCAAGGCTTAAGGGATTAAAGCTAAGACCAAGGTCCAAAGTCCATGAGGTGATCATGGGGTTTCTAGGGCTAGTTTGGGCCCTAGGACGAAAGGCTATCAACCTTTCAGGTCTTAAGATCCAGAGATTTTGGATCTTGAGGGGCTAACTTATATTTGGGCTAGGATTGAGTCCACAATTATGAGATTGGATCAAGTCATGGGTGTACATAGACTTGAATGAGCACAATCTTGTATTAAGTTAGCCAAAGAAATTTTTGGGTTGGATCACATTGACCCTGTATATAAACATACATTGTATTTGGACTCGATGGATCGAAAGAAATATAAAATTATTTTTTCTCTAACTTTCTCTCTCTTCATTCCTCTCTCTCTCTGGTCTTCTTCACGTCCAAGAACCAAGAAACCTAGGGTTTCTTGGCTGCCACCCCAAAAAAGAAAGAAAGGAGGCGCTAGAAACCAGCACCCCCCCTTTGTGCACACCCCTGTTTTGAGTGCCCCCTCTTAGCCACCCAAGAAGAGTTTCAGGTCTCATCTTTTTATTTTTTTAAGGCTTCATCAAAAGCACTTCCAGGTCTCAAAATGTAGATTTCAAATCTAGTGGAGAAGGGTTCAAATCATAGAAAAAAATCCTGCTGACAGGATTTACAAGGCTGCTGAAATCCTGAAGGCTATTTTTGTTTTGCTTGGTTGCTAGCCTTCAAGGACCTCCACGACATGATTCTTGCTATTTTCTGATGTCCACAATCTGGGGAAGCTGCTCTAACAATAGAACCCACTGTCGAAGTATATGAAACTCTACTCATACATACTCTCTCTTGAGGGGTTGTCGGATAATCCTTCTTCAAAAGAAAAATTCCATGACCTATCAAAAGATAGCCTTTCTTGAAATTCTCCATGCTGAACCATTTGAGCATGATATCTATGTATGTAGATTGGGAGAGCTCTGGCAGCCTCTTAGATCAATCCCTATAAATCTTCATTCCTAAGATATAGGCTGCTTCTCCCAGACCTTCATGGAGAATTATGACGATAACCATACTTTATTTTCTGTAATGCAGGGACATCATTTTCGATTAAGAGAATGTCATTTACATACAAAATAAGAAATACAATTACTGAACCATTAGCCCATTTATATATGCAAGGTTCCTCTCCGTTCCTAACGAAGCCATACGTGCTAGTCACCTTATCAAAATGTATGTTCCAACTTTGAGATACTTACTTCAATTCATAAATAGATCTCTGAAGCTTGCACACCTTGGATTCGTCTATAGATGTGAACCCTTTAGGTTGTATCATATACACCTCTTCATTCAGCTCTCCATTTAGGAAAGCTGTCTTCACATCTATTTGCTAGACTTCATAGTCCAGGTCTGCTGCTATTGCAATCATGATCGAATGGACTTGAGTATTGCCACAGGAGAAAACATCTCGTTATAGTCAATACCATAACACTGATAATCTTTGACAACCAAACAGACTTTATAGGTCTCCACTTTCCTATCTGCATCTCTTTTCCTTTTAAAGATCCACTTACATCCTATGGGCTTAACCCCTTCAGGTGGATCAAGTAATGTCCATACATCATTGATCTTCATAGACTCCATTTTGGATTTCATGATTTCAAGCTATTTTTCAGAGTCGGACTTCTGCATCACATCCATATAGGTGATTGGATCCTCATTGTTCTCATCGAGTTCAATAGGATCTCCATCCTAGACCAAGAAACCTAAGCATTTATTTGGCTGATGCGATACTCTACCAGATCGCCTTAAGGATGTATGTATATTGGGCTCCTGGTTTGATCTTATCAAATCTGATTCAGATTTAGTCATTGGTGTTGGTTCTTTTACCTCTCCAACTTCATCAAGCTCATTTTTAAAGGTACTTATTCCTTCACTAAGGAACTTCTTTTTCAAAAAGTATGCCTTATTACTAATAAATATCTTTTGTTCAGTAGGGAGATAAAAGTAATATCCTCTCATTTTCTTGAGGTACCTTATGAAATTACACTTATCAGATCTAGATCCGAGTTTGTTGGTTTGTAATCATTTAACATAAGTCAGACACCTCCAGACTTTAAAGTAAGTGAGGTTCGGCCTACGTTCTGACCATATCTTATATGGTATTTTACTAACTAACTTGCTCGAAATATTATTAAGCACAAAATAGACTATCTCAAGTGCATATCCCCAAAAGAAGATTGACAGACTTGTAAATCCCATCATGAATCGAACCATATCCAACAAGATTCGATTCCTCCTTTCTGAGATGCCATTATGTTGTAGTGTCCTTAAAGGGGTCCATTATGAGAGAATCCCATTCTCTCCAAGATATATCAGAAATTCATCAAAAAGATATTCACCTCCTCGATTTGATCGAAGAGTTTTAATATTCTTTCTAATTTATTTTTCTACTTCATTACGGAACCATTTAAAAATTTTAAACAATTTGGACTTGTATTTTATCAAGTAGACGTATCTATACCTAGATAGGTCATCTATGAACATAATGAAATAGTGATACCATCCTCTGACACTTATGCTTATAGGTCTGCATACATCAGTATGTATCAGACCCAGAACATCACTAGCTCGTTCACCTTTTGCAGTAAAAGGTGACTTGGTCATTTTTTTAAATAGACAAGACTCACAGGTAGGCAATGATTCATAATTATTTTTATCAAGAATTTCTTCTTGAGCTAACATGTTCATCCTGTTCTTATTGATATGACCTAGCTTACAATGCCAAAAGTAGGCATCAGTGACATCATCTATTCTAGGGTATTTATTAGAAATATACATTACATTAGGCCTAGATATAATATAGATTCTATTGTTCAACTGTCCATGCATTATAGCAACACCATTCGAAATGATATTACAAAAACTTTTTTTTATTGATATTTTATAATTTGATTTGGTCAAAAGGTCTACAGAAATAACACTTAAAAAAAAATTGAAAGAGTAATGATACTTATTTAGAATAATAAAATGAGATTCGAATACAAGCTTGATAATTTCTTAAGCGAGAACTGAAATTGATCTTCCATCTCCAATATTCAAAAATCTCTCGCCATCTCCAAATCTCCTACTGACTTGAAGATCTTGCAATGAATTGTAAATATTAATAGGGCTACCGATATCCAATACCTAGGTCATTGTATCAAAAATAAAAAAGTTACAAGGTTTTATCATATAATTACCTTGTCCAGCAACCAATTGCTTCTTCTTCTTTGGCATGTTCGGATCAAGAAAAGTAATATATTGAGAATAGTTCCTCTTTCAGTGACCCTGTTTCTTATAATAGAAGTATTCTATTTGACTTTGGTTAGCCTTGAACTTGGGCTTCTAAATCTCAGCATTTTGTATCTTTTTATTTTTCTTCTTTTTCTCTTTCTTAAAGGGATGACGTCCATCCAAAGAAGATCCTCCCACTACATTCACCATCTTCTTATGGAGCTGGTGATCTTTTTTAAAAGTCTGTAGCAACTCCAACAGACCATGGTAGTTGACTACAGACTTTGTCATTTTAAAATGACTGAGAAACGACAGGTAAGATTTGGGCAGGGAGTTCAGGATCGCATCCTTCTTCAGTTATTCATGCAAGGGAAAGCTGAGCTTGCTTAGATGCTCTATCTATTCGATCATGTACAATACATGATCGGTGACAGATGCTCTCTCCCTCATTCGAGCATTGAAAACAGCATAACTAGTCTTGTACCACTCAACATCATCGAGAGTACCAAAGGACTCTCTCAACATCTTGAGCATATCCTCTGGCCGAGCCTCTTCAAACTTTCGGTTGAACTCATCATTCATCGAAGTCTGCATTATGTAATGAATTGTGGTGCAGTTGTTGAGCCACTTCAAATAAATATCTCAAATGGTGCCACGGGCATTGGGAGCAGGCTCCTCAGATGTTGGATCTGTAATCACATACAAAATCCACTCGTGCTCTAGGATGATTTTGAATTTTCGATATCAGTTATCAAAATTTGATCCAGTTAATTTTTCACTGTCTAACAGTGATCGATGCGACAAGTTTGAAGCCATATCTATATAAAGAAAAAATTAAAACCTAATCAGTATATGAATTAATTAAGCTTAAAGACATAGACTTTAGTCTAAAGCTTCTTCCACTATTTTATACGAATTTGTAGCCTCTACCTCCAATTCAAGGAATTATCTTAATTCCTTAGCGGGTACTAAAAATCTTACAGACTACATATAGGTCCGAGTATGACTCAGCCAACCCATATGCACCTATGGGTAGGTTCTCAACTAATTATTTCTTCAAATAATTTTTAATAATTAATTTAGCCTTAGATTTCATTTCAGTAGGTGATGGATCTCCACTGAAAGTCCTGATTAGGTCAAACCATTAATATGAACCTACTCAATGATTCTAACTAATGAATGATCAGGCTCGAAGATGGATCGATCAACCCAACCATTCATTAGATAGTACAACAAAGTCATCATATGATGAATGATAATTCCATCATTCAGAGAAACACCAGACGGATGGCGTCTGCAATGTCAATCAAAAATAATGGATCCATTATCATTTATCTTAATAGAAGGTTATGATCTAGTTATCACCATAACTATCTCATTTAAGGGATCTAATAATTTAGAAGATTTAATTATGAATTAAGAAGAGAGAAGAGATCAATCAATAAACCATAATTCTCTCACTAATTTCACCAAGTCATTGAATCAGATTAGAGTCATACTGATTGAAATGGCACCTAGATCAGTCACACTAATCAATCTTAATGACATGGGTTAACTCGAATCACTTAGTGATCTAATCAAAATATAATTTACCAAATTGGTCAGGTAAGTGAGATTGGTGGAAGAGTCTACTAAGCTTGCCTTAGACACCATCGAAATGGCTAGATAAGCCACTCTCAATTAAAAACCATTAGTCAAAATGCCAAACTTACCTTAGATACCAATTGGTTAATTGGTTTCAATTTGACCAACCTAATGATTCGGATTCAACTACTGAGCCACAATCAAAGTCCATTTGGTCTAATCAAAGATATGGACTTGATCATCTACAATTATTGTATTAGAAAAACTCTAATTAATCTAATTCAATATTTGGTTAGATTTAATCAATTTCTCTACCTGATCAATTAACTCTTTAATTCTAACCTTAAATCTAATCTAATTAAAAGGACCTGATTTAAGCTAAGCCATGCCCCATGTTTTATGTAATCTCATTGGATTTTAAATCATAATTCTAGATCTAATCGATTCAACACTTAATTCTTAATTAAGTTTAGCATTAACATGGTTTCGGTTTTAAAATAATTTCTCACGTAAACCTTTTACATTAAATCATAAAATCTTTTTAGATCAAATCTAAATTTTTATAATTTTAAATCAAAATAATTTTGATGAACAAGATTAGATGTAACTAATTTTCTTTGCAACTTGCATCACATATAATAAATCCTAAGATTTCAAGATGTAGGATTTTGCAAGAAAGTAAGTTTTTCTCTTTTTACTTTTTTCTTTATGGGATCTCACAATGGCACCCCTACATGCCATGAAGAGTATCCCATTAAATGGGAGGAGAGGGTCATGTAACCCTACTTGCTTCTATGACCGGATGGCCTGGTGCTTACCCAATCCGAGTACTTTGCTACTCAGATCATCTAATCTAATATATAAAAATTTAAATTTTAAAATAAATATATTTAGATCTAATCTAAATAATAAGATCTAACATCATAAAATTAGATCTAATAGCATATTAAATCACATCATAAAGAACATGGCTCTAATACCAATTGAAGGAAATATAGGTCGTGCTATGCATGTAATTTTAATATTTTTATACAGTGAAATAATAAGATTAAATAATTTAATCTAAATTATATGCATAAGATCTAATCTAGACTATCATACTAAGATAAATAATATGATTTAATATGCATATAAAATTTGAATATAAAAACTTGTATCGATCTAATCGATGCTACCATGTAGATCTAACTGTTAGATCTAACAAACATGATCAAAAAAATTTAGAAACTATTACCAAACTGAAAACTCTTGATCTCTACTGGTCCAATGCTTGGATATGATCTCTTTTAGATTACTCATAGCCATATAAAGTCATCCAACCTCTACAGATCATCCACCCAAAGACCGATGCAGATCAGGCTCCTTGAAAGTGCTAACTTGCAAGGATCTTGGAGGCTGATTTCTTTCTTCTTCTTCAAGGACCTTAGACGTTCCAAAGGATGAAGAGATCTGGAAGAGGAAGAGAGGTAGAGGAGAAGGAGCTCTAAAAAATTAAAAACCAGCAAAGGAACAAAGATGGGGCGTCAATAATTTGAGACCCCTTTTTATAGGAAAGGAATTAGGGTTTAGGTCAAGAAGAGGGGCACCCATATCTCCACACCAAACCAAATTTTTGGCATCCAAAAATTTTTAGAAAATGATCTTTGGCATGAGAAGGAGATCTAATATCTCACACATCCAAAAACTCCTCAAGAAATATAAGGAAAAAATAATTTGGTGCCTCCTCTCTTTCCTTATTTGAAAAATCCCTTTCCTTCTTATCACCTTATCTCTAATTTGGATCGCATTCAAATTAGGCAGGAGATAAGATTATGACTCACCATGCTATGCCACCCACCCTTATTGGGCCCACATTCTTCACACCAAAAATCTCATGTCAAAACTATTTTGGCATTGAGAATAAAATTCATGAGTCTAGAGTGGCGCAAGAGATAAGGATAGAGTCTCTACTGACTGGGACTCTTCATTTCTAATTCGATTCTAATCTAAATCAAATTTGCTTTGAACCCAATGTTAGAAATAAACCTAGTCTAATTAAGAGCCCAATCATCTCAATAAATTTCTAACTTAATTAGGAATTAGCTGAGCCCAAGTCCTGATTGAATCAGGATCAATATTTTTTTGCAATCAGGCTTGATCATATCAAACCCAATCTAAGTCTAACTGAATCCAATTTAATTAGACTTGATCCAAAGCTTTTTACTCAATTATATTGAGTCAATTAGTAATTTAATTATTAATTAATTTTCTATTAATAATAAAGTTTCAGTCTAGTGAGACTTTCCTCTAGAGTCCCAGTCCTAGTGAGACTCCTCACCAGAGTCACAATCCAATTAGACTCTTAGCCATTAGATCTGTCTGAATCTTCTAATGTGTGTGATCCTATAGGCTCGAACCTAAGCCGATGGTATAGAAATAATTTTCTATATCAATTAATGTAACCATCTGCAATGGGACCTGACGTTCGGATAGGTCAAAAGATTGCAAAACAATATTCTAGAACCTATTGGTATATGGATATCGTATAATTCATCTCTTTGACCCTAATACTCAAGGTGACCTAGAGTTTGACTGTCAATCCTAATTTAGTCAATCACATTATATTTCAGCCTTTCAAATCTATCATATGGATTACTTTGGTCAAGATTTTATTGAATTAAAATACATTGATACATATCTTCTACTAATTTAGAGGGATCAATTCCATCTTGACTCACACACCGACTTGATAAGTACTTGACTGCACCCAGTATCTTTCTGTCACTGAATTAGAAACTTAGATGGTCCAGTACTAAAATACAGTGAGTTGCTTATAAATTATTATGGAGATTTCAGATTGGAGAGACACTCATACCCATACTTTTCATGAGCTACTCTTGATAGCAGAGTGCTCGATAAATGGTGATGTTTGATGCGAATGTACTCCTACATTCCATCTGCATGCCATATCAGTGTCTCTACACTTCTTAGTTAAAAGGACAATCAACTCATATGGCACACAACGATCTATATTCGATAATATTATCGTCCTATAAATAGCATATCATTCAGTCACGAACATGTTTTAAGGACTAAACGATAAATCTTTTTTTATCGATTAAATGTAGTCCTAAGGACTTCATCACAATATAGGAGTTCAAATAAGATGGACAAAATATGATGAAAAAGTTAAATAATTTTATTAATAAAAATTCATATACATTTACAAGTATGAGCATAATCGTCAACAGGCTGACGATTGACTTTGGAACATATTTTCCAACAGTCTTATGGTTGCACAACAATCCTTCATGAGTTCAAAGGTAAAACTCCTTTCCAATTGCATCTCATGTAACTCTCAATATATTTCTACCTTTAAAATATTCATAGCCTTATGGTTGTACAACAAACTATAATATTTTAGTTAAGTTAGATCATTTATTTTCATATAGTCATATCTGAATGATGCTGCCTTTGTGGTTGCATAATAAAGCAACATATCCAAAATACGGTAAGCATTAAATATACACTATGATAACCCCACATCAATCTCTATAGTAAGCCTTGTGGTTGCACAATAAACTCACTATAGTTCTTGATATGATATTGGCTTAGCATAGAGGAAGGCACCTGTAGTGTCTACATCACTAGGCAATCCAAACTTAGAACTTAATAGACTAGATTGACCAAGTAAGTAGGTGGGAGGCTCCCCGATGCTTTTCTTAAATACCAACAACTTGGCCAAGTAAGTAAATAGATCTAATGAAATAACTACCTTTAACACTTTTCTAAACACCAATTGATCAATGAATCCAATATTCGGTTAGCAAGTGAAACCCGAAACTACAACTTAATATAATTTTTAATAAAGATTTTAAACTAGTCTCTAACACATCCTAACACTTACATCATATATAATATGCATATAAAAAGAATGAAAACAATTTTCATGTATCATATCATGTGACATAACATGCTATTCAAGTTGTAATATCATTCATATAACTATGCCAAAAATTATGATTACTAGAATCATGCAAGGGTGTACTTTGGTTCAACACTTGAGCCAATACCAATTGACTATGATCTGAACTCAACTCTTTGGTCCAATTCATATATCAAATTTGACTTGAGTTAACAAATTGAATTAATGTCCAAACCCTAATCATCTTAGGCTTGACCAAGTCAATAATAGGCTAGAAACAATACACCCTAATAAAATCGATTCAACCATCAATCTACCATGAATCATAAAATTTTAAATTATGATAAATTCAAAATTTAACAACTAAAATTTAAATTCATACTTGAATTATGGTCAAAAATAATTTTTGATTTTAAGAACAATGCAAGAAATCGATAGAATATTTCAGCATCATATGAATCAGATAACATCTATACTACAACAATAGCACCTGTTTGATTGAATCTAACAAGAGTGGCTTTGATACCACTATTGAGCTTCAATCACATAGTGGAGTATAAATTTTCAAAATTTTTTAATCTGTATAAAAAAAAATTTAACACTTAAAACCAGCATACCAAAACTCAAACCCTAGAATCACCTTGTAGACTCCAATCAAACCATTCAAGCATGCAATAGGATAAAAATTATACTTTCTAAAGAAGATGATCAGATGAAAAAATAATCTCTACAAGACTCTAAAGTAGAAGCCCTCCAATAGTGATCTACATAGAAGATGATCAAGATCCTTCCCAAACAAAATAGTGTTGCTGCCTTTCTTCACAAGAACACTTCTAATGTCCTTCTCTAAGAATGAATCACACCATTACCTATTTTCCTTTGATTCTGCCACTGGAACCATGCCAAGAATGTCTTCTCAAGAGATCTCACCACTTAGAATTTTATTTTATACTCCAACACATGAAAAAACCAAATCCTAGGTCAAATAGCCCTCACTTGCCTTTTTCTCTCTTCTTCTCTCTCTTTCTATTTTTTTCTCTCTTATTTTTCTAAATTTTTTCCAAAATTTTTTTGCTTAATCTTTACTTATACCATTCCCAAATACTAGGATATCTACTCCAAAATTCATAGTGGGCATCCCCTATAAATAGGAAATGAAGAGATGCATGGGTCTCCCAAGGGGTGCCAACTCTTGGTGCTCCACCTTCTCACATAAGGAAATGAATCCTCATACAAGAATAAATGGTGTGGAGGAGTTTCAACTATAGAAAAACTTTTCCTCTTCCACACCTATAAATATTATATATTAATGGTGTGTGAAAGAAATAAATAGAGTGAAAAATAAAGAGATGTATTAAAAGAAAGACTCTTCTTTTACCACACCCATAAATTTTGGCATTGAATTCAAATGGATGGCATGAAGAACCTCTTTCACACATGAAACACTTTCATGTAAAGGTAAGAAACAAATTAAATATGGATCTAACCTAATTAGGTTCAAGGCAACAGGTTAAGTCTAGCTTAAACACTTTGAACTAACCAAATTGGGAACTTGGATTAACACAATATGCTAGCATATCAAATTAACCCTTAGAACTTACAATAAGTTCAAACAAAATTAGATCAAGATTAAATTTCAAAGTATATGATCCATTAAGTTCTAAATCTAGCCAGCAGTGAACTCAAGCTCTTGACCTAACCCTAATCTGATTGATTAGATCAACCCAATTGCATTAATTAATCAGAATTCTTTCTAATTAATTCTCGAATTATACTTCTTTAATGTTTGCAAGTCTATAAGTCAAGATTGATGTCTAGCAATGTATCATAACCATCTAGAAAAGATAAAATTTGATAAAAATATCAAAATTATCCTTCAATGATAAGTTACCGTATAATTCAATCATTCAATCATACAACATCCCAGACGAGCTATGAATATGGAATCATGTCAAAACTAAATACTCATTTATATATATTTTGATCAGAAGATGATGATTCAGTTGATGATATATTAGAAATCTCTTTCTAATTATCATCCTGCTTTGATCAAAATTTTTTTGAATCATTAATTTGTGAGATCATATAGGATGTTCACTCTCCTTATCAGGAGTGATTGATTCTTTATTGACCACTCACAATCTTCATGTATATTTTATCATATCCAAAACATCTCCCACAAAGATCAGAGAACCAAGCTAGAAAATGAACTAAAATATGGATTCATGTACATAAGGTATGATGGAGATCTCAGGTCTAAGGATCACTTGCACAACTCCCACTAGAGACTAACCAGCTAACATGCAAATAAGGCTCCATCAGATGTTCTCTCTTAGGTCAATTCAGTAAACTCATTTTCTAATGAGCACCTATATCCTTATATTAGTATCACACATAAGTGGTTGTGAGATCAACCATCCTCTCTATCGAGCATAATAAGATGTGTCAGTCTTATCGATATCATTGATCTCTGACTCAATAAATCAATGACTGAAAATATTTTAGATCAGAGCTATCAAAAATTTAGGTCTCACTGGCATGATCTCATCATGGCTCTAAAATCATTATCCTAAGCTATGGGATTCATTATAGTCTAAAACAAGTATAAGATGCAGTATATAATGAATCAAAGATGTCTAACATTATTAATAAATAATATTAAATATATGAGTTTGAAAGATAAAATATAGAAAAATATCTCATCGTATCACATATGTGATTGGCTTGTAGGGCATTATTCTTTCAGTACTCCCAAAGAGATCGATCAGTGTAAGGCTTCAAGTGGATGATCAATAAAGATCGGACACCCTATGCAGCTGTGAGCAATTAGCAAGACCATGAGATTTAGATGTGGTGATCTACTACCCCTACTCAGGTGATGGGTTTTGAACTCATACTTGATATAGATATGATCTATGATGTAGATGTGATCTACCAGTGCATGCTTAGATATATGATCTTGCATGCTGATTTTATTTTCAGATCTATGTATGTAATATAACATATTATAGATCCTAGGGTAGGCATTTTAGATTAGATCTAAAGTATATTCTTTAGATTAAATTATTTAATCTTATGTATTCTACTATACTATTTTTGAAATGCATGCTTGAAATGCCTGTCAGTTTTTTTCAGTGGTATTAGAGCCTAGGTTCGTTATAACATAATATTTTTACATGCATAGATCTGATTTTTATTATTTAGATTAGATCTAAATAATGTTTATGCTTAGATCTAATTATGATCAATCTTATTAGTGTTAGATTAGATGATCGGATAGCAAGCACTTTGATTGGATTGGTCACCAGGCTGTCCGATCATAGGAGCAAGAAGGGTTTAAAGGCTATCTCTTCTCATTCGATGGAGTGCTCTTATGGCGTGTAGGGGTGCCATATGATTATATCCTATGATGAAGAATATGAAAAAAAAATATTTTTCTGTAAAATCTTAGATCTAAAAATTTTAGAATTTATTATATGCATTACAAATTGTATAAAAAGTAAAACATCTAATCTTTATGATTAAAATTATTTTAATCATGAAAAATAAAATCTAAAATCATAAAAAGTTTAAAATAGATCTAAAAGTTTGTTTATGATTAATTTTATTTCTATTTATGTAAAATTTTTTAAACTAAAATTTTACAAAAGTTGCTGGCACGCTTGTCGAGATGACTCAATTTTGAACTGAGCCGACTCAGTCCCCTGGTTTTGTCGACTCAATTTTTAACTAAGCTGACCCAGTTGTAGTAGACGGATGGAATAGGTTACTATTTATTTACAATGAGTCGACTAAGTCACAGACTTAGTCGACCCACTGTAGTGAGATGTCTTAGTCCAGGGGTGAGCCAACTAAGTTTCAGAATAGAAAATTTTTGTATAAAATGATGTAAAATTTTTATAAATTAAAATTATTTCAAACTCAATCTAAATCCATGTTGATAATATACTTAATTATGAATTAAAGGTTGAATCATTCTGATCTAGAATTGTGAATTAAAAATCTATTGACATTATATAAAATATGAGGGTATGGGTGTTGGAAAATGTGTTCCAAAGCTAATCGTTAGACGATTGTGCTTATTCTTATAAATGTATATGAATTTATATTAATAAAAGTTATTTGATATTTTTTATTACAAATTATCTATCTTTGAACTTCGATGTTGTAATGAAGTCCTTAGAACTATAATTGAATCGACAAAGAAGAATTTATCGTTTAGTCCTTAAAAATATTTGTGACCAAACGATATACTATTACAAGGATGATAGCGATATCAAGTGTAGGTCATTGCATGCTATATGATTTGGTTATCCTCTTAACCAAAGAGTGTGGAGATACTGTTATAGCATGCAGATAGAATGTAGAAGTACATTCGCATCGATTGTGACCATGTGTCGGGCACCCTGCTATCAAGAGTAGCTCGAGAAGGGTATGGGTATAAGTATCCTTCAGATCTGAGACCATCATGGTGACTTGTAAGCAACTTACTATATTTTAGTACCAGACCATCTAAGTTTCTAATTCAATGATGGAAGGACATTGGGTGCAGTCAAATACTTAACAAGTCGGTGTATGAGTCAAGATGAAATTGATCCCTCTAAATTAGTAGAAGATATGCATCAGTGTATTTTAATTTAATAAAATCTTGATCAAGATAATCTATGAGATAGATTTAAAAGGTTGAAATATAATATAATTGATTAAATTAGGATTGACAGTTGAATCCTAGATCACCTTGAGCATTAGGATCAAAGGGATGAATTATGCGGTAACCATATGCCAGTAGGTTCTAGAAGATTGCTTTGCAATACTTCGACTTATCTGATCGTTGGATCATCATTACTAGATGGTTATATCGATTAGTATAAAAAGTTATTCCTATGCTATCGGCTTAGGTTCGAACCTATGGGGTCACACGCATTAGAAGATTTGGTCAGATCTGATAGCTGAAGAGTCTAATTTGATTGTGACTCTGGTGAGGAGACTTATTGGGACTGGGACTCTAGAATAGAGTCTCACTGGAACTAAGACTCTACTATTAATAGAGAATTAACTAGTAATTGACTCAATTTGATTGAGTAAAGAGTTTTGAAATAAGTCTAATTGAATTAGATTTAGTTCGACTCAGACTGGGTTTGATATGATCAATCCTGATTACAAAGAAAATTTGATCCTGATTCGATCAGAATTTGAAATCAACTAATTCCTAAATAAGTTAGAAATTTAATGAGATATTTGGATTTTTAATTGTGTTAGATTTATTTCTATCAGTGGGTTCAATCCAAATTTGATTTAGATTAGAATTGAATTAGAAATAAAGAGTCCTTGTCAACTAGGACTCTATCCTTATCTCCTTGCACCAGATATGGACCCATGCCCTTATCCCCATGCCAAATAGGATTTAGCTTGACCTTTTTGGCATCAAAGTAGTAGACCCAATAAAGGTGGGCAGCAATGGTTGATAACTCATAATCCTATTTCTAGTTAAATTCGAATGCGATCCAAATTAGAGATAAGATAAAAATAAGGAAAAAAATTTTTCATACAAAAAAAGTTGTTGGTAAAAGAAGAGTACCCTATAAGCCAATCGCAAGTGTGTTGCGATAAAATTTTTCTTTATAATTTTTCAACTCATGTATTGATATTTATTATTTGATAATAAAATGAGGTATTGATTCATCATATTAGCTGCTTCTTATTATGACTAAGATTATGATGAACCCCAAAAATTAGGGTAATGATTTTAGGAGATATGAATGGGTCATGCTAGTAAGACCTAAAATCCTAAAACTCTAATCTTAAATATTTTTGATCATAGGAACATTGAGTCGAAGATCAATATTCTGGATAGACTGACACATCCTATGTATGCCCAATGAAGAGGATGGCAGATCTCACTAGCCATTTGTGTAGGACACTAAGACTAGGTTGTGGGTGCTCATTTAAGAAATGAGTTCACTGAATTGACTCGATGAAAGAGAACATCTTATGAAAGCCTTACTTGCATGTCAAAGATGGTCTCTAAGTGAGAGTTGTGCAAGTGATCTTTAGACCTGAGATTACCATGAAATCTTGTGCACATGAATTCATATTTTGGTTCATACTCAAGCATGACTTTAAGACATGTACGGGGTGTTTTGGATATGGTAGGAGTGTGTACGAAGGCTGTGAGTAGGTCAACATAGAATCGATCGCTCCTAGTAAGAGGAGATCGCATCCTGTGTATTCTCATTCGTAGATGACTCAGGAAAAATTTTTTGGCCAAAAGTAGGAAGGAGATTAGAAAGAGTTTCTAATGCTTCTTCATTAGAGTCATCATTGATTAATTGAGAATCGATATGAATATGTATTTGAGTTTGACATGATTCCATACTCACGAACATATTCAGGGTGCTGGGATGATCGAAGGATTGTATTGCACGATAACTTGCCACTGAAGAAAATATTTGATATTTCTATCAAATTTTTATATCTTCTAAATAGTCATGATATATTGCTAAACATCAATTTTGACTTATAAATTTTTGATCGAATTAAAGAATTTAATTCGAACACCAATTAGAAAGAGTTCTAATTACTGAAATCGGATTAGCTCGATTAGACCTAAATCGATTAGATTAAATTCTAATCAAATTAGGTCAACTTACATCCAAACCTACTACTAGTTAGATATAGAACCCAATGGATCATATACATATAAAAATTGGTCAAGGATCCTTTTTAAAAAGGTTGATTGGAATTTTGGATTCAATCAGAATTTTGGTAAGCATGCTAGCACGTGTGGAATCCCTAGCTCTTTTAGAGATCAATTTGGTCTCATGCCTTGCTCATTTGCTAGCCCAATTTGGTGAGCATTTGGGTTAGGTCAAGCCACCTAAAAGCAATCAAAAAGAGGTACCATATCTGATGTACATGCCAAATAACTAAGAGTCCAACTTAAGAAGGACTCTTGGTGCTAATATGCAGAATACATGCGCACTTTATTTGTGGCATGGAGAAGGACAAGAATCCTTCTGTTTTGGGCCTCTATTTCTTATGAAAAGTAGATCAGATGATGAGCCACCTAGCACACCTTTTGAAGTATGAAAAATCTACCAGATTGTGTGTGAAAAAATTGCTTGAAGCTTTACTATGCGTGCAACAATTTTTTCTGGGTGCGCGAAGGGATGCAAAGACTCCTTCTGTTTAGGGAGTTTTAAGTGATTTTTTATCTGATAATTTTTGTGATAAATATTATTTTAAGCACTGAACATGTGGTAAAAATATAAAAAAATATTAGATTAAGAAAGGTTGCTTTTCATACCTTTTTCTGGGCATGCGCACGAGCGACAGGGAGAAGTTGCTCACGTGTCTCTTCGGTGAAGAGTCCTTCTCACATATGAACTCTTATCCAAATGATGTCATTTGATGATGGCCTTCATATTTGAACAAAGGTTTATGCAGCAAAATTTCACACTAATCTGATGTGTGAAGAGATGCAAAAAGTATCTCGTTTTGGGCATACATGCATGAGAAGGCAGGAATCCCCCTTGAAGAGTCCTTCTGTTTAAGGACTCTCAAATAAGTGATACAAGGACTTGATATACCTTTCTAGATGAGGTGTGCCTTCTCTATTAGTGCCTCATCTGGTGCTATAAATAGAGGATGGTAGATGGGGTAATCATTCAATTCTTACATCCACTATCCACTCCCTCTCTCCCTCTCTTACAACTCTAGGTTTTAGGACAAGGCTTGTTCTTTTAAGATAAGCCTAATCCTAATAGCTCTAAGGGTTTAAGAGGTCTAGAAAAAGGTGGTCAAGTCTAGTGGATGGTTTAAAAAGGTTCAGACTCAGGTCTGGAGGAAAATCTGATCGATTGGTGGCTGGTTGAGTTCTAGGGGTTAGAACTCTTAAAGCAAGGTGAAGAAGGAGCGCTGTCTTTGGTTCAATTTTTGTGTGGATCACCATTGGAGGGCGGACACTTAAACACCTCATAGAAATTGAATTAGTATTACAGGTATTCTTCTGATCTAAATTTATTTTATTATACTTTGATTGATATAGTCAAGAGTTTCTGGGCATTAGGATTTTCAGTGCATCAGGTATTTTTAATAAAAATTTTAAACACCTAATCCTTTTGCTGCACCTTCAAAACCCAACAGTGGTATCAGAGCCTATCTTAATCTATATAATCAATGGTTAAATTATTATCTTGATTGTGATCAAGCATAGATTTTTAGTTCGGTTCAAGTCAGCTCAAGAGTTGAACCCGATTGAACATCCAAACCCTAATATATCTTAGAAATATATTTTAAATATAAAATACATGATGTATGTGTAGAATTTTTTTAATAGCTTTGTACTCTAATTGAGGCTCACCAGGCCATCCGATCATAAGAGCAAGTAGGGTTTAGAGACCCTCTCTTCCTATTCAATAGGGTACTCTTATGGCATGTAGGGGTGTCACTGTGATGTCCCAAGAAGAAGAACTGTGAAAAGGGTATTTTATATTCATGCATGTTATTAAAACTTTATGCATATGTGATATACTTAAAATACTAGTTATAGTCATATTGTATGATTATATTTTTCATATCTTAGAGATATGATTGGATGCTATATTTAGTTGTTATGATTTTTAAGATACAACTATATTTGTGCATCATTGTGATTGATTGATTTAAGATGTACTTGAGACCATTAAAGTCGTCATAAAAATCATATTAAGTTATGGTGTCGTGAACCAGTAGCTGACCTATTTTTTTGAATCGATTAATTAATTGATGTCTAAGGAGTGTTTCAAGTACGGTGGTTATTTAATTGGTTCCGTTGCTGGCCTGGTTAATTTTATTGATGTCTAAGAAAAGCAACGGGGGGACCCCCATCAATCTTAACACTTTCCTAGTCAATTGAATTAGTTCGAATCTTAAATGATGGTAGCTCAGTATTTTGAATACTACATATGCCTTCCTTCATGCCTAGTCAATATCCTATCAAAAACCATTGTAGGTTTGTTGTGATATCCACAAAGCTTACTATGAGGATTGATGTGGGTTTATCTTGGTGCATATTAGATGCTTTACAATATATTTTGGATATGTTGCTTTATTGTGATATCCATAAGGGCAGCATTTTTCAGATATGACTGTATGAAGATGAAAGGTCTGACTTAACTACAAAATACTATAGTTTGTTGTGATATCCATAAGGCTATGAGTATTTTTAGAGGCAAGGTTTATGTTGAGAGTTGCATGAGATGCAATTGGATAGGTTTTCCTACTTTTGAACTTATTGAGATGTGTTATGATATCCATAAGGCTTCAATAAGGGATTAGGGTCTCAATCCCATTAAGAAACTAGATTAGGATTTTTCGTTTGCCATAGGAGAGGGCTATGGTATCCGATAAAATAGTGAGAGACAACTAGTTTTAAAAGTCCTCAACTAGTTATGTATGTCAAACTTGAGTGGTTTGCTTATACTATTGTTCTTTATTTATGCAAATTTAAGTCTGTATTATGATTTTTTTATTTTCACTACATAACACTATAAATAAAAATATGTTGACCGATCCCAATTATGTGGATGGGTTGAGAAACTTGCAAGTTAGGTTCATATCAGAGAAGAACTCCAATGTTATGAATATTTCTGACCTTGGGATGGTCAGTAATAATGAAAAGGCAAAAGATGTCCATATGGATATTAGCTATTTATTTTGTGATAAGTTTGGATATTGAGAGTATAATTGCAAGAATAATCTTATAAGTTTGAAGCAGGGTGCAAGTATAGCATCAAAAGGTATGTATATGATACAAATCTATTTTTTATTGAGTGGCTCAGACTCTGATACTTGGGTATTAGATACCGCCTGTGGATCACATATTTGTAATTCATTGCAGTGACTACAGAATATCAAAGGTCTGAAAAGAGGTGACCTCGAGTTTTATGGCGCAAGTGGAGAGTCCATTAGCGCAGAGGCTATAGGAATCTGTATGCTTGATTTACCTTTAGGCAAAACTTTAGTATTAAAAGACTATTATTACATGCCAAAAGGTCATTAGAAATATTATTTCTATACTTTTGTTATTAAAACAAGGTTATGAAATAAGGCTAATGGGAAATGGATGCTCTATTTTTTTTTCTAATGAATTTTATGGCAGTGGTTATATTGATAACAATCTTTTAATTCTTGCACTCAATGAAAATATTTTTTATATTGAAAGAAATATGAAAAAAAAGAGAAGATGTGAATATCACATATCTCTGGCATTGTCGCCTTGATCATATTAGTGAGTCAAAGATAAACAAGTTATACAAAGAGAAATTCTTTGATCCATATGATTATGAATCATTCAAAACTTGTGAATCTTGTCTCATAAGTAAGATGACCAAGACTTCATTTTCTGGATATAGAGAGAGGGTAAGTGAGTTGTTAGCCCTAGTACATACGGATATATGTGGACCAATGACAACTTAGGCTAGAGATGGATACTCCTATTTTATTACCTTTACAAATGATTTATCAAGGCTCGGATATGTGTATCTTATGAAACATAAATCCAAAGCCTTTGATAAGTTCAAGAAGTATCAATGTATAGTTGAGAAACAAATTGAAAAAAGTATCAAGGTTCTTCAATGTGATCGAGGAGGAGAATACTTATCCAGTGAATTTCTTGATCATCTTAAAAGTAAAGGTATTCTCTCTGAATGGACCCCTCCTCATACACCTCAGTTAAATGGTGTAGTAGAAAGGAAGAATCGTACTTTAATGGATATGGTGCGATCCATGATGTGCTTCACTGATCTTCCAATATCTTTTTAAGGATATGCCCTAGAGCTGCCGCATACATATTAAACAGAGTACCTTCAAAGTCTGTTGCAAGCACACCATATAAGATATGGAAGGAAAGGAAGCCTAATCTTAAACATCTTAAGATTTGGGGCTGTCCAGCTTATGTTAAAAATATTTTTGGATATAAGCTTAGTGCTAGATCAGACAAGTGTAGGTTTGTAGGATATCCTAAAGAAACTAATGAATACTATTTCTACTATCCTACTGATCAAAAAGTATTTGTTAGTAGGCATGCCACTTTCTTAGAGAATGAATTCATTCAAGAAGGAAGCAATGGGAGGAATATTAAACTTACTAAAGTTCATGATCTACAAATCGATCCAAAAATATCAGTGGTTGGACCACAAGAAGATCCTCAATCAGAAGTACCTAAAGATGAGGTACATCCATAATACACATCTCCTTTTTAAAGATCAGATAGAGTGCGTCAAGCACCTCTGAGATATGATTTTGTCATTGAGAATGACAATTCAATTAATATCATTCAAGATGATGATCCACTGACCTATTCAGAAGCTGTCATGAGTAGAGACTCAGATAGATGACTGGAAGCCATGAAATCTGAGATGGACTCGATGTACACCAACCAAGTATGGATCTTGATTGATGCACCTGAGGGTGTGACCCCAATAAGATGCAAGTGGGTCTTCAAAAAGAAGATCAGAGCAGATGGCCAAGTAGAGACCTACAAAGCTAGGTTGGTGGCGAAGGATTTTAGACAAAAGCAAAGAATTGACTATGATGAAATCTTCTCATCAGTGGCTATGCTCAAGTCCATTAGGATTTTGCTTACTATAGTAGCATACTACGATTATAAGATTTGACAGATGGATGTCAAGACTGCATTCCTCAATGATAATCTAGAGGAAGAAGTCTATATGACTCAGCCAGAGGGATTTGTCTCAAGTGGAAGGATAAATCAAGTATGCAAGCTAAAGAGATCTATTTATGGATTAAAGCAGGCTTCGAGGAGCTAGAACATCTGATTTGATATGATGGTCAAAGAGTTTGGCTTTTTCAAAAATAAAGATGAACTATGTGTGTATAAGAAGACAAGTAGGAGTGCTGTTGTCTTCTTGGTTTTGTATATCGATGATATACTGGTCATTAAAAATGATATCCCAATGATGCAATCGGTCAAGACTTGGCTATCAAATAAGTTTTTCATGAAAGATTTGGGTGAAGCATCCTATATACTGGGTATAAAGATCTATAGAGATAGATCTAAAAGGATGTTAGGCTTATCCCAGTCACGGTACATAGATCTCATATTAAAGAAGTTTAATAAAGAGGCTAGTAAGAGAGGTTACCTACCTGCAAGTCATGGTATACGTCTCTCCAAAAAAATGTATCCTAAGATACTAGATGAGAAAAAAAGGATGAATGAAATCTCTTATACTTCGGCTATGGGATCAATTATATATGCCATGCTATGTATCAGGCCTGATATAGCTTATGCTTTGGGTGTAACTAACAGATTTCAGACTGATCCAGAAGAGGATCATAGGAAAGCAGATGATAGCAAATCGATATCAGGGTATATATTTATCCTAAATGGTAGGGCAGTGAGTTGGAAGAGTTCCAAGCAACAGACAGTAGTTGACTCAACTACTGAGGTAGAGTACATCACTGCTAGTGAAGCCGCTAAGAAAGCTATCTTGATGAAGAAGTTTATTATGGATTTAGGAGTCATTCCTAAGAATGAAGGACCGGTGTCACTCTATTGTGATAACACTGGGGCCATTATTCAAGCTAAAGAATCTAGGTCTCATTCTAGATCCAAGCACATCCTCAGACGCTTCTTTCTCATTAGAGATAAGATGTTGTTCTGGAGTGAGTAGACAGAAAGAACAATATAGCAGATCCATTCACTAAGGCTATACCACAGCAGCTAAATGATCACCATCTTGATTGTATGAGATACAAAGGTGATTGACTTTAGTGCAGGTGGGAGATTGAAAGAAGAGTACCCTATAAGCTAATCACAAGTGTGTTGTGATGGGACTTTTTTTTATAATTTTTTAACTCATGTAATGATATTTATTATTTGATAATAAAATGAGGTATTGATTCATCATATTAGCTACTTCTTATTATGACTAAGATTATAATGAACCCCAAAGATTAGGACAATAATTTTAGGAGACATGAATGGGTCATGCTAGTAAGACCTAAAATCCTAAAATTTTAATCTTAAATATTTTCAATCGTAGGAACCTTGAGTTGGGGATCAATATTCTGGATAGACTGGCACATCCTATGTATGCTCGATGGAAAGGGTGGCAGCTCTCACTAGCCACTTGTGTGGGACACTAATACTAGGTTGTGGGTGCTCATTTGAGAAATGAGTCCACTGAATTGACTTGATGAAAAAGAACATCTTATTGAAGCCTTACGTGTATATCAAAGATGGTTCTCTAAGTAAAAATTGTGCAAGTAATCCTTAGACCTGAGAGCATCATGAAATCTTGTGCACATGAATCCATATTTTGGTTCATACTCAAGCATAGCTTTAAGACATGTACGGAGTATTCTAGATATGGTAGGAGTGTGTATGAAAGTTGTGAGTAGGCAATATGAAATCGATCGCTCCTAGTAAGAGGAGATTGCATCCTGTGTATTCTCATTCGTAGATGACTCAGAAAAAATCTTTTGGCCAAAAGTAGGAAGGAGATTAGAAAGAGTTTCTAATGCTTCTTCATTAGAGTCATTATTGATTAATTGAGAATCGATATGAATATGTGTTTGAGTTTGACATGATTCCATACTCATAAACATATTTAGGGTGCTGGGATGATCGAAAGATTATATTGCATGATAACTTGCCACTGAAGGGTATATTTGATATTTCTATCAAATTTTTATATCTTCTATGTAGTCATGATATGTTGCTAGATGTCAATCTTGACTTATAGATTTTTGATCGAATTAAAGAGTTTAATTCAAACACCAATTAGAAAAAGTTCTAATTACTGAAATCGGATTAGCTCGATTAGACCTAAATTGGTTAGATTAAATTCTAATCAAATTAAGTCAACTTATACCCAAACCTACTACTAGCTAGATGTAGAACCCAATGGGTCATACACATATAAAAATTGATCAAGGATCTTTTTTAAAAAGGTTGATTGGAATTTTGGATTCAATCGGGATTCTGGTAAGCATGCTAGCACGTGTAAAATCCCTAGCTCTTTTAGAGATCAATTTGGTCTCATGCCTTGCTCATTTGCTAGCCCAATTTGGTGAGCATTTGGGTCAGGTCAGGCCACCTGGAAGCAGCAAAAAAGAGGCATCATATCTAGTGTACATGCCAAATAACTAAGAGTCCAACTTAAGAAGGACTCTTGGTGCTAATATGCAGAATACATGCACACTTTATTTGTGGCATGGAGAAGGATAAGAATCCTTCTGTTTTGGGCCTTTATTTCTTATGGCAAGTAGATTAGATGATGAGCCACCCAGCACACCTTTTGAAGTTTGAAAAATCTACTAGATTGTGTGTGAAAAAATTGCTTGAAACTTTGCTGCACGTGCAACATTTTTTTCTAGATGCATGAAGGGATGTGAAGACTCCTTCTGTTTAGGGAGTTTTAAGTGATTTTTTATCTGATAATTTTTGTGATAAGGATTAGTTTTAAGTGCTGATCACGTGCTAAAAATATAAAAAGTTATCAGATTAAGAAAGGTTGCTTTTCATACCTTTTTTTGGGCATGCGTGCGAGTGATAGGGAGAAGGTGCTCGCATGTCTTTTCGGAGAAGAGTCCTTCACACATATGAACTCTTATCCAAATAATGTGTCATTCAATGATGGCCTTCATATTTGAACAAAGGTTTATGTAGCAAAATTTCACACTAATCTGATATGTGAAGAGATACAAAAAGTATCTCATTCTGGGCATGCATGCATGAGAAGGCAAGAATCGACGTATCGCCCCCTGAAGAGTCCTTCTGTTTAAGGACTCTCAGATAAGTGATACGAGGACTTGATATACCTTTCCAGATGAGACATGCCTTTTCTATTAGCACTCCATCTAGTGCTATAAATAGGGGACGACAGATGGGGTGATCATTCAATTCTTACATCCCCTATCCACTCCCTCTATCCCTCTTTTACAACTCTAGGTTTTAGGACAAGGCTTGTTCTTTTAAGACAAGCCTAATCCTAATAGCTCTAAGGGTTTAAGAGGTCTAGAAAAAGGTGGTCAAGTCTAGTGGATGGTTCAAAAAGGTTCAAACTTAGGTCTGGAGGAAGATCTGATCGATTGATGGCTGGTTGAGT
The DNA here is from genome assembly GCF_000442705.2 of Elaeis guineensis. NCBI lineage: Eukaryota > Viridiplantae > Streptophyta > Magnoliopsida > Arecales > Arecaceae > Elaeis > Elaeis guineensis. The sequence goes on from NC_026004.2 coordinate 44,649,682, forward strand.
TCTAAGGGCTAGAACTCTTGAAGCAAGATGAAGGAGCGCCGTCCTTGATTCAATTTTTGTGTGGATCACCATTGAAAGGTGGACACTTGGATGCCTCATGAAAATTGGATTAGCATTATAGGTATTCTTCTGATCCAAATTTATTTTATTATACTTTGATTGATATAGTCAAGAGTTTCTGAGCATTAGGGTTTCTGGTGCATCGGATATTTTTAATGAAAATTTTAAACACCTAATCCTTCCGCTACACCACCGGAACCCAACAGTTGGTGCTTTAATAAATCTTTTTCTATTTTTCTTGGAGAGCCCTTGGGTGTGTGAGATACCAGAATCCTTCTCCAGACCAAAGGGCCCTTTCTAAAAATTTTGGGATGCCCAAAGATGGTTTGAGGCATGGTCATTGTGGTGCCCTTCCCTTGGATGAAAAATCCTAGTCCTTGCCTATAAAATGGGGTCACCTCTTCTTGGCATCATAACATTTCTTCTTCTGCTGGTTTTTATTTTTTAGAGCTCTTCTCCTTCTCCTGTCTTCCTCCTCTAGATTCTTTCATCCTTTAGAGTGTCCAAGGTGCTTGAAGAAAAAGGAAGAGATCAGTCGTCAAAGTTGCTTACTGGCTAGCACCTCCAAGTCTCTGATTTGCGTCAATCTTCGCATGGATTTTCTTGTAGAGGTCAGACATCTTCGTGTAGTTGTAAGTGACCTGAAGAACATTCTCTCCAAGTTTTGGACTAAAGGAGATCAAGATAAAATTGATTTGGTAATTATTACTAACTTGTCTTGATTATATCGTTAGATCTAATAGTTAGATCTAGGATTTCATCATCGATGAGATTGATGTGAGTTTTTATTTTTAGATTTAAAGTACATCATATTTTATATATTTTATCTTAACATGATAGTGTAGATTAGATCTTATGTATGTAATTTAGATTAAATTATTTAATCTTTTCCTTTCGCTGTGAAAAATTTTTGAAATTGCATGCATAGCACTATCTATATTTCTTTCAATTGGTATCAGAGTCCTGATTATTTTGATATGATTTATTATGTCTTTAGATCTAAATTTATGATGTTAGATTTGATTATTCATGATTTAGATTAGATCTAAATATATTTATTTTTAGATCTGATTTTTATTATATTTAGATTATATGTTCTGATTAGCAAAATACTCAAATTGGATAATCACCAGGCCATCCGGTCATAGGAGCAAATAGGGTTTTATGACTCTCTCCTCCCATTCAATGGGATGCTCTTCATAGTGTATAGGGGTGCCACTGTGAGGTCCCATGAAGAAGAAAGCAAAAGGAGAAAACTTACTTTCTTACAAAATCTTAGATCTTGAAACCCTAAGTGTTGTTGTATGTGATGCAAGTTGTGAAGAAATTAGTTATATCTAATCTTGTTTAAATAAAATTATTTTAATTTAAAATTATAAAAAATTTAGATTTGATCTAAAAAATTTTATAATTTAATGTAAAAGGTTTATATGTAAAAATTATTTTCAAAACCTTAACTATGTTGATGTAAAACTTAATTGAGAATTAAGTATTGAGATGATTGGATCTAGAATTGTGATTTAGATCTAACGACATTGCATAAAACATGGGGCATGTGTTAGCTCAAATCAAGTTTTTTTTTTTAATTGGATTAGACCTAAGGTTAGAATCAAAGAATTGATTGACCATGTAGAGAAATAAATTAAGTCTAACCAAATATTGAATTAGATTAATCAGGATTTTTTTAGTACAATAGTTGTAGATGGTCAAATCCATGTCTTTGATTAGACCAAATGGACCTTGATTGTGGCTCAGTGGTTAAACCTAAATTATTAGGTTGGCCAAATTGAAACTAATTAACCAATTGGTGTCTAAGATAAGTTTGGCATTTCGATCGATGATTTTTATTTAGGAGCAGCTTACTTGGCCATTTCGATGGTGTCTAAGGAAAGGTTAGCAGACCCTCCCATCGATCTCACTTACTTGATCAATTTGGTGAATTAGATTTTGATTAGATCACTAAATGATTTGAGTTGGTCTATGCCGTTAAGGTTGATCAGTGTGAGTGATCTAGGTGCCATTTCAATCAGCATGACCCTAACCTAATTCAGTGACTTGGTGAAGTTAGTGGGATGATTGTGGTCTACTGATTGATTTATTCTTCTTTCTTCGCATAAATTGATTAAATCTTCTAAATTATTAAATCACTAAAATGAGCTAGTTATGGTGATAACTAGATCATAGCCTCCCATTAAGTTGGATAATAATGGGTCCATTAGTATGATGGTCATTGGAGGCCTAAAGGCCTGGTGCTCATCTGCTATTGAAATTATCATTCATAATATGATGATTTAGTCGAGTCTCACTGTCAGGTGGTCAGGTTAGCCGATCAAAGTCGAGCCTAATTATTTGATAGTTAGATTTGTAAGTATGATCATGTTAATGGTTGGACCTAACCAGGAGTTTGCAGTGAAGATCAAAGTCAACTAAAAAATTACCTGAGGCTAAATCAACTACTAGAAATTATTTGATGAAATAATTAGTTAATGAACCTACCCATAGATACACATGGGTGAGCCGACCAAAGTCAGACTTGTGTGCAGTCTGTGTGAATTCTAGTATCCACTAAGAAATTAAAGTAATTCCTCGAATTGAAAGTAGAGGCTTCCGATTCGTATAAAATAGTGGGAGAACCTTTAGACTAAAGTCCATATCTTTAGGATTAATAAATTCACATACTAATTAGGTTATGATTTTTTCTTGTGTGTACAGATATGACCTCAAACTTATCACTTTGATTACTATTGGACAGTAAGAAATTGACGGGACCTAATTTTGATAACTAGTATCGAAAGTTAAAGATCATTCTAGAGCACGAGTAGATCCTGTATGTGATTACAGATCTGACATCTGAGGAGCCTGCTCCCAATGCCTGAGGTGCGGTCTGAGATACTTATTTGAAATGGCTTAATGACTACATCATAGTTCATTGCATTATGCGGACTTTCATGAACGGTGAGTTCAATCAAAAATTTGAAGAGGTTCAGTCAAAGGAAATGCTTCAAGTGTTGCGAGAGTCTTTTGGTACTTCTGACGATGTTGAGCAGTATAAGACTAGTTGCACCATTTTCAATGCTCGGATGAGGGAGGGTGCATCTGTCATCGATCATGTATTACACATAATCAAATAGATCAAGAAACTGAGCAAGCTCAGCTTCCCTTTGCATGAACAACTGTGGTAGGATGCAATCCTGAACTCCCTATCCAAATCCTACCTACCATTTCTCAGTCATTTTAGAATGATAAAGCCTGTAGTCAACTACCACAATCTGTTGGGCTTGTTACAGACTTTTGAGAAGGATCACCAACTCCACAAGGAGATGGTAAATTTAATGGATCTTCTTCAGGTGGGCGTCATCCCTTTAAAAAAAAAAAGAAGAAAAATAAAAAGGTACAAAGTGCTGGGAGTCAGATCCAGAAGCTCAAGTTCAAGATTGATCAAAGTCAGGCAGAGTACTTTTTTTCTAAGAAGCAGGATCACTGGAAGAGGAATTATCCTCAGTATAAAGCTTTTCTTGACCCAAATAGGTCAAAGAAGAAACAACAATCGATTGCTGGACAAGGTACTTATGTGATAACACCTTGTAACTTCTCTCTTTTTGATACAATGACCTGGGTATTGGATACTGAAAGCCCCATTAATATTTGCAATTTATTGCAGGATCTTCAAATCAATGAGAGATTTGGAGAAGGTGAGAGATTTCTGAATATTAGAGATAGAAGATCAATTTTAGTTCTAGCTTTAAGAATCATCAAGCTTGTATTCGAATCTCATTCTATTATTCTAAATGAATGTTATTACTGTCATAGTTTTCTTTTAAATATTATTTCTGTAGGCCTCTTGGCCAAGTCAAATTATGAAATATCAATAAAAAAAATTTGTGATATCATTTTAAATGGTGTTACAATATTGCGAAGACAGTTGAACAATAGAATCTATGTTGTATCTAGACCTAATGTAATGTACATATCAAATAAATACCCTAGGATTGTCGATGTCATGACTGCCTACCTTTGGCATTATAGACTAGGTCATATCAACAAGAATAGGATGAATAGACGATTATAAATCGTTACTTACCTATGAGTCTTGTTTACTTGAAAAGATGATCAAGTCACTTTTTACTGAAAAAGATGAATGAGTCAGTGATGTTCTGCGACTAGTACATACTGATGTATGTGGACCCATAAGCCAAGTGCTAGAGGAGGGTATCACTATTTCATTATGTTCACAGATGACCTATCGAGGTATGGTACATCTACTTGATGAAACATAAGTTAGAATCATCTGAAATGTTCAAACAGTTCCATAATGAAGTAGAGAAACAAACTGGAAAGAGTATTAAAACTCTTCGATTAGACCAAAGAGGTGAATATCTCTCTAGTGAATTTCTGACATACCTTGAGAAGAATAAAATTCTCTCTCAATGGATACCTCCTGCAATGCCACAGCAAAATGGTGTGTCGAAAAGAAGGAATCGAACCCTGTTGGACATGGTTTGATCCATGATGGGCTTTTCTACTTTGTCGATATCTTTTTGGGGATATGCACTCGAGTCAGCTTGTTATGTACTTAATAGGATTTCTAGTAAATCAGTAAGTACAACACCATATGAGATATAGATCGGATGTAAGCCAACGCTCACTCATCTTAGGGTTTGGGTATGTCCGACTTATGTCAAATATTTGAAAATGGATAAACTAGAAGCCAGATCTGATAGATGTAATTTTATTGGGTATCCCAAAGAAATCAAGAGGTATTTCTTCTACCTCACTGATGAACAAAAGGTGTTTGTCAGCCTTAGGCCAGTCTTTTTAGAAAAAATTCCTTAGGAAAGGGATTAATGTCTTTAAGGTTGAACTTGAGGAACTTCAATGGGTAAAACCGACATAGTCTAGTAAACCCATAGAACTAGATTTGATGAGATCAAACTCAAAACCCATTGTAGAGATACCATTAAGGAGATCCGATAGAGTATCACGTCAACTGAGCAGATACTATGATTTTTTGATCTGGGATGGGGATCCTGTTGAACTCGATGAGAACAATGAGGACCCGATCACTTATATGGATGCAATGCAGAGGTTCGACTCTGATAAATAGCTTAAAATCATAAAATTTAAAATGAAATCCATGAAGGTCAGCGATGTATGGATATTAGTTGACCCACCTGAAAGGGTTAAACCCATAGGGTGTAAGTGGGTCTTCAAAAGGAAGAGAGGTGCAGATGGAAATGTGGAGACCTATAAAGTCTGTTTGGTTGTCAAGGATTATCGTCAGTGTTATGGTATTGACTATGACGAGATATTTTCTTCTGTGACAATGCTCAAATCCATTCGAATTATGCTTGCGATAGCGGCACACATGGACTATGAAATCTGGCAAATGGATGTGAAAATAACTTTTCTAAATAGAGAGCTACAAGAAGAGGTGTATTTGATACAACCTGAGAATTTTACATCCACAGATTAGTCCAAGGTGTGCAAGCTTTTGAGATCCATCTATGAATTGAAGCAGGCATCCAAGAGTTAGAACATGCATTTCGATAAAATTATCAGAATGTATGGCTTCATTAAGAATGGAGAAGAGCCCTGCATTTACAAATAGATAAATGATTCTGTGGTTGTATTCCTCATTCTGTATGTGGATGACATTCTCTTAATCAGAAATGATATCCCTGCATTACATGAAATAAAAGTCTGGTTATCGTCTCAATTCTCTATGAAGGACTTGGGAGAAGCATCCTACATCTTTTGGATGAAGATCTATAGAGATAGATCGAAAAGGTTGTTTGGATTATCTTAGTCCACATACATTAACATCATGCTGAAGCGGTTCAGTATAGAGAATTTCAAGAAAGGCTATCTTCCAATAAGCCATAGAATTTCTCTCTCGAAGAAGGATTGTCCGACAACTCCTCAAAAGAGAGAGCATATGAGTAAAATTTTATATGCTTCGGTAGTGGATTCTATATGTACGTCATGACATGTACGAGACCAGACATGGCATATGTAGGAACCAGATCTAGGGTTTCAGGGTTAGATCTTGAAACTTTTTCAAGATCATACAACGGAAGACTAAAATAAATCAAAATTTATTTTCTAAAACTAAAGAATCCCTAGATCTAAGATCCTATTACATGATTATTACATAGCATTAAATCAAAAATTAAAATATATAAATATAGCATGAACTACATGTTGATCATATCAACATGTTTCTATACCACATCTAATGTATGTATTAAACAATAGATCAGATCTATTACCTTGCAAGTTAGATGCTCTAACCTCACTGATCCGAGCTTAAGGATGATGTTGCAAGCTGCACATGCATCCAACCTCTAGGAGTCGTCCACACGAGCCCACGAATCTCGATCAGAAGTCCTGCTTCAGGAAATCAGCACAGTATGCTAGTACTGCGCTGATCCTTCTTTGATGGTTGATCAGGTGCCTCCTTCTTCTTGATTTGGACTCTTCCAAAGATGAAAAGTAGAAGGAGGAGTTTTAGATCTGATATGCTCCTAGAAAACTCAAGATGGAGGGAGGAAAGATATGAAAACAAAAAAACCTTAGAAGAAGACCCTCTTCTTCTTCACGTTTTTCTCTCTAGACACCCTAACTTGCATCTCTTATATCTCCACGACCCAAAGGTCTTTCTCTTTGATTTTTGGATGGCCCAAAGGTCTCTCAAATCTCTATCTTTTTCTAAAATTTTATAAAGAAACTCAATTTATACAGAGAGATATGATAGAGTCCTTGTCTAGGTCAAATACCTAGTCAAGGCTTATCCAAACATGGCAAGTTAAGAGGTGCCCAACTCTTGAGCACCTCCTCCATATTTTCATGCATGGATTACTAGAAATGGGTGCACAATGTATACCCTAAAATCCAAGAAAATTTCAAAAAAATTTTGGATAAATTTGGTGCAAAATTGAAAGAGTTTTGAATTTCTAAAACTCTATCTCATAGAATTCGAAATCCAAACTTATTCCTTTTTGATTTGATCCAAACCACCTTCCATGTAAGAAAGAAGAGAGCAAACCTTTTGTGAACGTGGGAGAGACCTGGGAGAGGGCTTTTATCGCACAAAATAAGTGGAGATTGGCATTGAATAAGAGAGAGGGCGTGGGGAAGGCTTATGTGGTGCAAGGTGGAATCCTAGTCTTACTAGGATTCTATCTTATGACTTGTTTTAATTTGGTTTTCCAAACCAAATCAAACAAAAATTAGATCAACCTAATTAAAATAGGTCTTAACCCAATTAAGAACCTAATTTAATCAGATTAAATTAGATTTAAATCTGATTTAATTTTCTAATCAAATTAGAAATTAGATTGACCCAAGTCTTAGTTGAACTAGGACTAGTTTTTCCTTGCACTTGGCTTATCCAATAAACCAATTGGACTTGATCCAATCAAGTCCAAACTAAATCTAATTAAATCATATTTAATTAGACTTAATCTTAGCCCATTGGCTTAATCAAATTAAGCCAATTAGCAATCAAATTGCTAATCGATCCTCCTGCAATACTTGCACTAGGTTAAATGTCAATCGTATTGATCATTTAATCCTAGAACGATTCTTAATCGTTGATCAACCATCCGATCGGATCATGAACTCAAATGTGTGTGACCTCATAGGTCTGAACCTAAGCTGGTAGTATAGGAACAAATTTTTGTACCAATCGAAGTGATCATCTAGCAATGGTACCCGACGATCGGATAGGTCAAATGTGTAGAACAACATCCTTAGAACCCATGCGGATATAGTTTTCATATAATTCATCCCCTTGACCAAAATGATCATAGGACACCCCAGAGTTCAACTATCAACTCTGATCAAGTTGTCCACATTGTATTTCAAAATATCAAATCCATCTGATGGATTATCCTGGCCAAGGTTTTGCTAAATTGAAATACAGCGACTCATTCTTCTCCAACTCTTGGAGTGGTCAATCCCATCTCGATCACACTCTGACTTCGCAAGTACTTGACTGTACCCAGAAGCCTTCCGTCCCTGAATTAGAAATTTAGTTAGTCCAGTACCAAAGCACAGTGAGTTGCTTGCAAGTCACTGAGGTGATCTCAAGTCTAAGGGACACTTATACCTATATCCCATTAGAGACATTCTCGACAGCAGAATACTCTGGAGTTGGTCATGTTCAATGATGATGTACCCTTACATCTCACCTGTATGCCATACCAGTGTCTCCACACTCCTTGGTTAAGAGGACAACCAACCCATATGGCCTACAGCGACCTATACTCGATAGAAGCTGTCGTCCTTATTAACAGCTTATCATTTGGTCGTGAACAGTTTTAAGGACTAATCGATAAATCCTCTCTTTATCGAACTTAAATAGTCCTAAGGACTTCATCATAACAATGGAGTTCATTAGAAGATGAAAGCTTATGATGAAGATGCCAAATATATTTTATTTATTAACAAATCAATTACAATACTTGGTTGCTCAACCGTCAACAGCTTGACGATTGGCTTTTTGGGACACATTTTCCAACAACTCCCACTTATCCTAAAGCCACTCGGCACAATATCTAATACCCATCTTCGACTTGTGGTTGTCAAACTCCTTTATCGCCAGGGCTTTAGTGAAGGGGTCGGCTAGGTTCTCCTTTCCATCGATCTTCTGAAGGTCGACGTCACCTCGATCCACGATCTTTCGGACCAGGTGGAAGCAGCGCAAGATGTGCTTCGTCTGCTGATGTGCTTTGGGTTCCTTCACCTGAGCTATGGTACCAGTGTTGTCACAGTAGAGCAGGACTGGACCATCGAGGGAGGGTGCTACTCTGAGCTCGTTGATGAATTTCCTCAGCCACACAGCTTCCTTCGCGGCATCCGATGCTGTGATGTACTCCGCTTCACAAACAGAGTCCGCCACAGTATGCTGCTTGGAACTCTTCCAGCAGATGGCTCCACCATTCAGAGTAAAGATATAACCCGACATGTTTTTGCTGTCATCATGGTCAGATTGAAAGCTAGAGTCTGTGAACCCCACAAGTTTCAGATCTAACTCGCCATAAACCAACCATTGGTCCTTAGTATTTCTCAAATACTTAAGGATGGCTTTAACCACTTTCCAGTAATTTTCTCCAGGATCAGATTGGGATCTACTCACTACTCCTAGTGAGTATGCCACATCTGGTCTTGTACATGTCATGGCGTACATGATAGATCCCATGGCTGAAGCATATGGGACTCTACTCATACGCTCTCTCTCTTCAAGAGTTGTTGGACAATCCTTCTTAGAGAGAAAAATTTCATGGCCTATCGGTAGATAGCCCTTCTTGGAATTCTCCATGCTGAACCTCTTCAGCACAGTGTCTATGTATATGGACTGGGATAACCCAAGCATCCTTTTAGATCTATCCCTATAGATCTTCATCCCTAGGATGTAGAATGCTTCACCCAAGTCCTTCATGGAGAACAGTGATGACAACCAAACTTTTATTCCTGTAGTGCGAGGATGTCATTCTCGATTAAGAGAATGTCATCCACGTACAAGACAAGGAATACCATAACTGGACCATTTGCCCATTTATAGATGCAAGGCTCTTCTCCATTCTTAATGAAGCCATACGTTTTGATCACCTTATCAAAATGCATGTTCCAACTCCGAGAAGCTTACTTCAGTCCATAAATGGATCTCTGAAGTTTGCACACCTTGGACTCATCCGTGGATGTAAACCCCTCAGGTTATATCATATACACCTCTTCAGTCAGCTCTCCATTCAGGAAAGCTATCTTTACATCCATCTGCCAGATCTCATAATCCAGATGGACAGCTATTGCAAGCATTATCCGAATGGATTTGAGCATTACCACAGGAGAAAATGTCTCGTCATAGTCAATACCATAACGTTGACGATACCCCTTGGTGACCAGACGGGCTTTATAGGTCTCCACCTTTCCATCTGCGCCCCTCTTCCTTTTGAAGACCCATGTACACCCAATGGGTTTAACCCCTTCAGGTGGATCAACCAATGTCCATACATCGTTGACCTTCATGGACTCCATTTCGAATTTCATGGCTTCAAGCCATTTCTCGGAATCAGGTCTCTACATTGCATCCATATAGGTGATCAGATCCTCATTATTCTCATCAAGTTCGATGGGATCACCGTCTCGGACCAAGAAATCGTAGTATCTGTCTGGCTGATGCGGTACTCTATCGGATCACCTTAATGATGCAGGTATATTGGGCTTCGGATCTGATCTAATCATATCCGACTTAGGTTCAGCTATTGGTGTCGGTCCTTCTACCTGTTGAACTTCATCAAGCTCAACCTTAGAGGCAACGGTTCCTTCACCAAGGAACTCCTTTTCTAAAAAGATTACCTTAAGGCTGACGAACACCTTTTGTTCATCAGCATGGTAGAAAAAATATCCTTTTGTCTCTTTGGGGTACCCTATGAATGAGCATTTATCAGACCTAGGTCCAAGTTTGTCTGTGACTAATCGTTTGACATAGGTCGGGCACCCCCAGACCCTAAGGTGTGAAAGTACTGGCTTACGCCCTGTCCATATCTCATATGGAGTCTTAATTACAGACTTACTTGGAACCCTATTTAACAGATAATAGGCCGATTCGAGTGCATATCCCCAGAAGGATATCGGCAAGCTAGCAAAACCCATCATGGATCGGACCATGTCTAACAGAGTTCGATTCCTCCTTTCAGACACACCATTATGCTGTGGTGTTCCTGGAGGAGTCCATTAGGAGAGAATCTCATTCTCTTCTAGATATGTGAGAAACTCACTAGAAAAGTATTTTCCTCCTCGATCAGATTGAAGAGTTTTAATACTCTTTCCAATTTATTTTTCTACTTCACTTCGGAATCGTTTGAACATTTCAAATGAATCTGACTTATGTTTCATCAGATAGACATATCCATATCGGGATAGGTCATCCGTGAAAGTTATGAAGTAAAAATATCCACCTCTAGCACTGGTGCTCATGGGCCCGCATACATCAGTATGTACTAGGCCCAAGAGCTCAGTAGTTCTCTCACCTTTTCCAGTAAAAGGTGACTTGGTCATTTTATCAAGAAGACAGGACTCACAGGTTGGAAGTGATTCACAATCACTAACTTCGAGGATTCCCTCTTGAGTCAACCTGTTTATTCTGTTCTTGTTTATATGACCTAGCCTACAGTGCCATAAGTAGATATCTGACACACTATCTAATCTAGAGTGCTTGCCAGTTGAATAGACTCTTATCAGGCTTGATCTTTCTAGTCTGGCTCTGCACTGATGTCCCAGCCTGAACTTACACCTTCTTCACTTTTTTCTCCTTGTTTTCTCCCCTTTCTTAAAGGGTCGAGAACTAGAAGACGAACCTCCCACTAAGTTCACCGACTCCTTGTGAAGTTAGTGATCCTTCTCAAAGTTCTGAAGCAACCCCAATAACCCGTGGTAGTTCTCTTCAGGCTTTGTCATTCTATAATGAGTGAGGAATGGGAGATAAGACTTGGGCAGCGAGTTCAGTATTGCATCTTTCCCAAGCTGCTCATGCAAGGAAAAGCCGAGCTTGCTCAATCGTTCCATCAGCTCGATCATGTACAATACATGATCAGTGACAGAGGCACCATCCCATATTTTGGCGTTGAAGATGGCACAACTAGTCTTATGCCTCTCTATGTCATCGGGTGTGCCAAAGGCATCCTCCAACACTTGAAGCATGTCCTTTGGCTGAGCCATCTCGAATCTGCGATTGAACTCATCGCTCATGGCAGCCAGCATGATACAGCGCACCGTGGTCCGATCATTGAGCCACTTCTGGTAAGTATCTCTGACTGTTCCACGTGCATTGACAGCTGGCTCCTCAGGTGCAGGATCCATTATCACATATAGGATCCGTTCATGCTGCAGGACTATCTTCAACTTTCGGTACAAGCTACCGAAGTTGGGTCCCACCAACTTATCATTGTCCAACAATGATCGGAGCGATAGGGAAGTGGCCATATTTGCACAAAGGAGAACCATAACCTAATTAGTAATTGATTCATTAAACCTAAAGATTTGGACTTTAATCAAAAGGTTTCTCCCACTATTTTATTCGAATTGGTAGCCTATACTTCTAATTCGAGGAATTACCCTAATTCCTTAGTGGGTACTAGAATCCACTTAGACTGCACACAAGCCTAACTTTGGTTGGCCAACCCATGTACATCTAAGGGTAGGTTCATAACCAATTATTTCTCTAAACAATTTCTAGTAATTTTAATTTTGCCCCAGAAACCTAATCAGTAGGCTTTGGCCTCCACTGTAAGGATCCAGTTAGGTCTAACCATTAACATGATCATACTTGGTGTATCTAACCAACGAATGATTAAGCCCAACTTTGGTTGGCTCACCTAACCACCATTAGAGAGATACTTCCAAGTCATCATATGATGAGTGATAATTCCATTAGTCAACAAGCACCAGGCCTTTGGGTCTGCAATGATTATTGAGTTAATGGACTCATTATCAAACACCTTAATGGGAGGCAATGACTCAGTTATCTCCATAACTTTATCATTTTAAGGACCTAATAATTTTAGATGATTTAAATAATATAGAGGATGAGGTCAGATGAACCAGCTTATCATGATCCTCCCACTGGCTTCACCAAGTCAGCTTAAGGGAGACCATTAAAAGGGCTGGTCTAGGAGCACCTAAATCAGTCACACTGATTTACCTAGCTGACATGGGTCAGCTCGAATAGTCAAGTGATCCGATCAAAACATAATTTCACCAAGAGGCCAGGTAAGTTCGATCAGTGGGAGGGTCTGCCAAAGCTTGCCTTAGACACCATCAGAAATGGCCAGGTAAGCAGGCTCCCAATTAAAAACCACCGGTCTGGTTTACCTTAGACACCAACTGGTTTAATTAGTTTCAATTAGATCAACCTAACAGTTCGTGCTAGATCGCTTAGCCAAGAATCAAGTCTATTTGGTTCTCGTTAAAGACATGGACTTGACCAACTACAACTATTGTAATTGATCTAGAGAATCCTTGACCTAATCTAAGACAATAATTGATTAGATTTAGTCAATTCTCTAATTAAGTCCATCTTTAATCTAACCATAGGTCTAACCCAATTAATGGATCTAATTTTCACTAACCCATTAACCCAATGTGTTATGGTTTGTATCTTAGGTTCTTCAATTCACAATCCTAGAATCTAATCAAATAACTTCTTAATTCTTAATTAAGTTTTGGGCTGAGGGTTGGGTTCAGCTTTTCAAAAAATAATTTTTATATTTGTAAAATAATTTTATAATATGATTCTACCAACCATATTATATGTTTGATTCATAATCAAGATACAAGTGAAATAAACATGAAACTACTTTAGATCTAATCTAAACAGGTTCATGTAATTGGAACAGTTTCAACTTTAAACAATTTCTTTGCACAAAAATTATTAACAAAGAGATTTTATTTTAGATTTAAATATTTTTTAAATCTAATAAATCATAAATTTAATCTAGATCATATCTAACAAATTTATGATTAAAGATAGATCTACACAAACTAGGACAACCTTTGCACTGTAAGGGGTAAACCTTACAGCAGGACAACCTTGCAGTTCGTGATTGATCTAAAATTTTAATTTTAGATTTAATAATCAGATTATAAATTAGATCTAATCTAAAAAATAATCTAAGCATGTATAAATAATCATGTAATAAAGAACCTAGGCTCTGATACCAATTATAGGAACCAGATATAGGGTTTCAGGGTTAGATCTTGAAACTTTTTCAAGATCATACAGCGAAAGACTAAAATAAATCAAAATTTATTTTTTAAAATCAGAGAATTTCTAGATCTAAGATCCTATTACATGATTATTACATAGCATTAAATCAAAAATTAAAATATATAAATATAGCATGAACTACATGTTGATCATATAACATGTTTCTATACCACATCTAATGTATGTATTAAACAATAGATCAGATCTATTACCTTGCAAGTTAGATGCTCTAACCTCACTGATCCGGGATTAAGGATGATGTTGCAAGCCGCACATACGTCTGGCCTCTAGGAGTCATCCACACGAGCCCACGAATCTCGATCAGAAGTCCTGCTTCAGAAAATCAGCACAGTATGCTAGTACTGCGCTGATCCTTCTTTGATGGTTGATTAGGTGCCTCCTTCTTCTTGATTTGGACTCTTCCAAAGATGAAAAGTAGAAAAAAAAGTTTCAGATCTGAGACGCTCTTAGGAAACTCAAGATGGAGGGAGGAAAGATATGAAAACAAAAAAACCTTAGAAGAAGACCCTCTTCTTCTTCACGTTTTTCTCTCTAGACACCCTAACTTGCATCTTTTATATCTCTATGACCCAAAGGTCTTTCTCTTTGATTTTTGGATGGCCCAAAGGTCTCTCCAATATGTATCTTTTTCTAAAATTTCATGAAGAAACTCATTTTATATAGAGAGATATGATAGAGTCCTTGTCTAGGTCAAATACCTAGTCAAGGCTTATCCAAACATGGCAAGTTAAGGGGCGCCCAACTCTTGAGCACCTCCTCCATATTTTCATACATGGATTACTATAAAAGGGTGCACAATGTATACCCTAAAAGCCACAAAAATTCCAAAAAAAATTTGGATAAATTCGGTGCAAAATTGAAAGAGTTTTGGATTTCTAAAACTCTATCTCATAGAATTCGAAATCCAAACTTATTCCTTTTTGATTTGATCCAAACCACCTTCCATGTAAGAAAGAAGAGAGGAAACCTTTTGTGAACGTGGGAGAGACATGGGAGAGGGCTTTTGTCACACAAAATAAGTGAATATTGGTGTTGAATAAGAGAGAGGGCGTGGGGAAGGCTTATGTGGCGCAAGGTGGAATCCTAGTCTTACTAGGATTCTATCTTATGACTTGTTTTAATTTGGTTTCCCAAACTAAATCAAATCAAAATTAGATCAACCAAATTAAAATAGGTCTTAACCTAATTAAAAACCTAATTTAATCAGATTAAATTAGATTTAAATCTGATTTAATTTTCTAATCAAATTAGAAATTAGATTGACCCAAGTCCTAGTTGAACAAGGACTAGTTTTTCCTTGCAATTGGCTTATCCAATAAACCAATTGGACTTCATCCAATCAAGCTCAAACCAAATCTAATTAAATCATATTTAATTAGACTTAATCTCAGCCCGTTGGCTTAATCAAATTAAGCCAATTAGCAATCAAATTGCTAATCGATCCTCCTGCAACACTTGCACTAGGTTAAATGTCAATCGTATTGATCATTTAACCCTAGAACGATTCTTAATCGTTGATCAACCATCTGATCGGATCATGAACTCTAATGTGTGTGATCTCATAGATCCGAACCTAAGCCGGTAGTACAGGAATAAATTTCTGTACCAATCGAAGTGACCATCTAGCAATGGTACCCGACGATCGGAGAGGTCGAATGTGTAGAACAACATCCTTAGAACCCATGCGGATATAGTTTTCATATAATTCATCCCCTTGACCAAAATGATCATAGGACATCCCAGAGTTCAACTGTCAACTCTGATCAGGTTGTCCACATTGTATTTCAAAATATCAAATCCATCTGATGGATTATCCTGGCCAAGGTTTTGCTAAATTGAAATACAGCGACTCATTCTTCTCCAACTCTTGGAGTGGTCAATCCCATCTCGATCACACTCTGACTTTGCAAGTACTTGACTGTGCCCAGAAGCCTTCCGTCCCTGAATTAAAAATTCAGTTAGTCCAGTACCAAAGCACAGTGAGTTGCTTGCAAGTCACTGAGGCGATCTCAAGTCTAAGGGACACTTATACCTATATCCCATCAGAGACATTCTCGACAGGAGAATACTCTGGAGTTGGTCACGTTCAATGATGATGTACCCTTACATCTCACCTGTATGCCATACTAGTGTCTCCACACTCTTTGGTTAAGAGGAAACCAACCCATATGGCTTACAGCGACCTATGCTTGATAGAAGCTGTCGTCCTTATTAACAGCTTATCATTTGGTCGTGAACAGTTTTAAGGACTAATCGATAAATCCTCTCTTTATCGAACTTAAATAGTCCTAAGGACTTCATCATAACAACGGAGTTCATTAGAAGATGAAAGCTTATAATGAAGATGCCAAATATATTTTATTTATTAACAAATCAATTACAATACTTGGTTGCTCAACCGTCAACAGCTTGATGATTGGCTTTTTGGGATCCATCTATGGATTGAAGCAGGCATCCAAGAGTTAGAACATGCATTTCGATAAAATTATCAGAATGTATGGCTTCAATAAGAACGGAGAAGAGCCCTGCATTTACAAATGGATAAATGATTCTGTGGTTGTATTCCTCATTCTGTATGTGGATGACATTCTCTTAATCAGAAATGATATCCCTGCATTACATGGAATAAAAGTCTAGTTATCGTCTCAATTCTCTATGAAGGACTTGGGAGAAGCATCCTACATCTTTTGGATGAAGATCTATAGAGATAGATCGAAAAGGTTGTTTGGATTATCTTAGTCCACATACATTGACATCATGCTGAAGCAGTTCAGTATAGAGAATTTCAAGAAAGGCTATCTTCCAATAAGCCATAGAATTTCTCTCTCGAAGAAGGATTGTCCGACAACTCCTCAAGAGAGAGAGCATATGAGTAAAATTTTATATGCTTCGGTAGTGGATTCTATAATGTACGTCATGACATGTACGAGACCAGACATGGCATACTCACTAGGGATAGTGAGTAGATATCAGTCTGATCTAGGAGAGAACCACTGGAAGGTCGTAAAGACAATCCTTAAGTATTTAAGAAATACTAAAGATCAATGGCTTGTATATGGTGAAACTGACTTGAAACTAGTGGGGTTCATCGACACCAGCTTTCAGTCAGATCATGATGATAGCAAGAATATGTCAGGTTATAATTTTATCCTGAGCGATGGAGCAATCTGCTGAAACAATTTCAAGCAGCACACTATGGTTGACTTCGTTTGTGAAGCGGAGTATGTTACGACATCCGATGCAGCGAAAGAAGCTGTGTGACTATGGAAGTTCATCGATAAGCTAGGAGTGGCACCCTCTGTTGGTAGCCCTGTCTTATTATACTGTGATAACATTGGAGCCATTCATCAAGCCAAGGAGTCGAAGTTCCATTAGCGCATCAAGCATATACTGTGCCGCTACCACCTGATCCGGGAGATCATAGATCAAGGTGATGTCGACCTTCAGAAGATCGATGAAAAAAAAAATTTGATCAGTCCATTTACTAAAGCTTTCAAGATCAAGAAGTTTGATGATCATAAATCGAAGATGGATATACGATACTATACCGATTGGCTTTAGTCCAAGTGAGATTTGTTGGGAAATGTGTCCCAAAGCTAATTGTTAGACGATTGTGCTCATTCTTGTAAATGTATATAAATTTATATTAGTAAAAATTATTAGATATTTTTCATCACAAATTATCCATCTTTGAACTTATATGCTGTAATGAAGTCCTTAAAACTATAATTGAATCGACAACGGAGGATTTGTCGTTTAGTCCTTAAAAATATTTGTGACCAAATGATATGCTATTACAAGGATGATAGTGATATCAAGTGTAGGTCATTGCACATCATATGAGTTGGTTGTCTTCTTAACCAAAAAGTATGGAGATACTGTTATGGCATGCAGATGAAATATAGGAGTACATTCACATCGAACATGACCATGTGCTGCGCACTCTACTATGTCAAGAGTAGCTCGAGAAGGGTATGGGTATAAGTGTCCCTCAGACCTAAGACCATCATAGTAACTTATAAGCAACTCACTATATTTTAGTACCAGATCATCTGAGTTTCTAATTCAGTGATGGTAGGATACTAGGTGCAATCAAGTACTTAACAAGTCGGTATGTGAGTCAAGATGGAATTGACCCTTTTGAATTAGTAGGACATATGCATCAGTGTATTTTAATTTAACAAAACCTTGGCTAGTATAATCCATGAGATGAATTTAAAAGATTAAAATATAATATGGTTGACTAAATTAGGATTGATATTAAACCCTAGGTTACCTTGAACATTAGGGTCAAAGGGATGAATTATATGATAACCATATGCCAGTAGGTTCTAGAAGATTGCTTTGCAATACTTCGATCTATCCGATCATTGGGTCATCATTGCTAGATGGTTACATCAATTAGTATACAAAGTTATTCCTATACTATCGGCTAGGTTCGAACTTATGGGGTCATACGTATTAGAAGATTTGATCAGATCTGATGGCTGAAGAGTTCAATTAGATTGTGACTCTGGTATGGAGTCCTACTGAGACTGAGACTTTGGAGCAAAATCTTATTGAGACTGAGACTCTACTATTAATAAAGAATTAATTAGAAATTGACTCAATTTTATTAAGTAAAGAGCTTTGAAATAAGTCTAATTGAATTAGATTCAGTTTGACTCAAACTGGATTTGATATGATCAATTCTGATTATAAGAAAAATTTGATCTTGATTCGATCAGGGTTTGAAATTATCTAATTCCTAAATGAGATATTTGGATTTCTAATTGGATTAGATTCATTTCTATTAGTGGGTTCAATCTAAATTTAATTTAGATTAGAATTGAATTAGAAATGAAGAGTCCTTGTCAACTAGGACTCTATCCTTATCTCCTTGCGCCACACATGGACCCATGCCCTTATCCCCACACCAAATAGGATTTGGCTTGACCTTTCTGGTGTCAAAGTAGTAGACCCAATAAAAGTGTGTGGCAATGGTTGATGACTGATAATCCTATCTCTAGTCAAATTCGAATGTGATCCAAATTAGAGAAAAGATGAAAACAAGGAATTTTTCATACAAGAAAAGTTATTGGCACCTTAATAATTTTTTTTCTATTTTTCTTGGAGAGTCCTTGGGTGTGTGAGATACCAGAATCTTTCTCCACACCAAGGGCCCCTTTTTGGAAATTTTGGGATGCCCAAATATGGTTTGAGCCATGGTCATTGTGGCGCCCTTCCCTTGGATGAAAAACCCTAGTCCTTGCCTATAAAAAGGGATCACATCTTCTGAGCATCATAACATCCCTTCTCTTACTGGTTTTTATTTTTTTAGAGCTCTTCTCCTTCTCCTCTCTTTTTCCTCTAGATCCTTTCATCCTTTGGAGTGTCCAAGGTGCTTTAAAAAAAAGAAAGAGATCAGCCGTCAAAGTTGCTTGCAGGCTAGCACTTCCAAATCCTTGATCTACATCAATCTTCGCATGGATTTTTTTGTAGAGGCCAGACATCTTCGTGTGGCTATAAGTGACCTGAAGAATATCCTCTCCAAGCATTGGACTAGAGAAGATCAAGATAAAATTGATTTAGTAATTGTTACTAACTTGTCTTGATTATATCGTTAGATTTAATAGTTAGATCTAGGATTTCAGCATCGATAAGATCGATGTGAGTTTTTATTTTCAAATCTAAAGTATATTATATTTTATATATTTTATCTTAGCATGGAAGTCTTGATTAAATCTTATGTATGTGATTTAGATTAAATTGTTTAATCTTTTCCTTTCACTATAAAAAAAATTTAAAATTGCATGCATAGCACTACCTATGTTTTCTTCAATGGGTTAGCTCAAATCAGGTCCTTTTAATTGGGTTAGACCTAAGGTTAGAATCAAATAGACTAAATAAAAAAATTTGACTAAATCTAACCAAAAGTTGAATTAAATTAAATCAGGATTTTTCTAGAACCAATACAATAGTTGTAGTTGGTCAAGTCTATATCTTTGATTAGATTAGATGGACCTTGATTGTGGCTCAGTAGTCGAGTCTGAATCATTAGAATGATTAAATCAAAATTAATTAACCACTTGGTGTCTAAGATAAGTTTGGCAGTCTTGATCAGTGGTCATTAATTGAGAGTTACTCATCTAGATTGAGTCTATGATGAGTTAATGACATATCTCTCCCATCGATCTTATCTATCTGGCCAACATGATAAATTATATTTTGATTAGATCACTAAGTGATTCGAGTTGATCCATGTCATTAAAAAAATCAGTATGACTAATTTAGTTGCCCTTGGACTGGCTTGTATCTAGTCTTCTTTGATCTGACTTTGTGAAGTCAGTGGAAGGATTATGATTAGCTGGTCAATCTTTTCTCTTCTCTTAAATTGTGTTAATCAAATTTTTTAAATTATTAGGTCTATAAAATGAAGTAGTTATGAAGATAACTGATCATAGCCTCCCATTAAGTTGAGTGATAATGGGTCCATTAGTCTGATAATCATTGGAGGCCCAAAGGTCTAGTGCTTATCTGCTATTGAAATTATCATTCATAATATGATAACTCAATTGTGTTTCTCAGATTACTAGTCAGATTGACCGATCAAAATCAGACCTAATCATTCGTTAGTTAGATGCACAGAGTATGTTCATGTTAATGGTTGAACCTAATCAAGACTTGCAGAGAAAGCCAAAACTTATTGAAAAGTAATCTGGGATAAAATCAATTATTAGAAGTTGTTTAGAGAAATAATTAGTTAAAAATTTATCCATAGATGCTGATCACTGTCGTATGCATCAAAAATAAATCACTAACTTACTATTATGTAGATAGTGCGAGTCAGATTTGTATCCATTAGGGATCGTGTTAATAGTGGTTGAGTCGTTTAGTTTTAGGTCAGAGAGTAGAATAAATGTTAATTAATAGACTACTTGAATTGATAAGAAGCAAGTAAATAAAAAAAATTAATTAAAGATTGGATGCAAGTATGGAATGGATTCTCAAGATCTCAACTGCTTTCTTGTTAGACAGCTGGTACCCTTTTTTTAACATGCCTTTGTTTGGATACTTAAATAACAAAGATATAGCCAATTTTAGAGAGCACGGCCCATACTCGTAGATCACGATCCATCCCTTAAAATTGTAGACCAGTCTAAATTATCTAGATAAACTAATAAATTTATAATCAATTTTTTAGCAGAGCCTATGTCACTGAGCACAGATCATATTCTTAGATCACGATCCATCTTTACGTAGTCATAGGCTATTCAAAGAATATAATCTCATGCAAAAAAAATAAAGACACAAGAATATAGCAAGTAAAATCAGTCTTTATTGCATATTAAAAGAGGAATACAAATGATTTAAAAAGAAAGAACGCTGTCAAAATGAGATTACATAGATCTTTTGAGAACATGATGACTAGCTGGCCATTGGGAGATTCTTCACCATGATCTGCATTCTGAAATTTGGAGATTTCTTTCCTAAGATTTGGAGAAGACCTTCAGTAGCAAGAGGAGGAGATTTGGTGGAGAATAGATTGAGAAAAGTGGGTTTGGAAGAGGTTGGAGTGTGGAAGAGGATTGCTGCAATTTCTAGGCTATAGTCTAAAGGGCTGCAAAGGGAGAAAGGTTTGGGAGACTTTTTGGAGGCTTTTGGATGTGGGATTTTTATGGTTTATAGGAGACTGATGAAGGTTTGGGATTGAAGAGTTTGAGAGAAAAAGGTTGAATCTATGGCCAGAAAAAAATCTAGGAATATAGGGTCGGCAGGAAGAAGGGCTGTAGCATGGAACCTAAGGCTGTGGGGATTTGGATATGGGGAAGGCTTGGAGGAAGAAGAGGATCTCCAGAAGAGGGCTCATGCCAAGAAGAGGAGGAAGTTGTATGTATTTATAGAGAAGAGAGAGTGGGTGTGAGATAAGAGAGGGCTAGAGTTTTGTGGCATGTAAGAATTAAAGGGGGTGTGGGGAGGCATGTAAGAAAGAAAGGATGGAGCGTGAGATTTTAAGATGGGGTGGCACATCTGTTTTTCCTTCTTCTTTCACATGAAAATCCCACATCAAAAATAAGTTGGGGTGGCACATATGTTTTAGGGTTTCATGAGAGGGGTGGGAATATGAATAAGGACCCTTAGATCTGAAGGAACCAGATCTAGGGTTTCAGGGTTAGATCTTGAAATTTTTTCAAGATCAGGCAGGGGAAGATAAATAAATTAAAATTTATCTTATAAAACTAGAGAATCCCTAGATCTAAGATCCTATTACATGATTATTACATGATATTAAATCAAAAATTAAAATATAAAGAGCAAGAACTACCTGTTGATCATATCAACATATTTCTATACTACATCTAATGTATGTAAAATATAATAGATCAGATCTATTACCTTGCAAGCTAGATGTTCTAACTTTGTTGATCCGGGCATGAGGATGATATTGCAAGCCACACATACATCCAATCTCTAGGAGTCATCTACACGAACTCACGAATCACGATCAGAAGTCCTGGTCTAGGAAATCAGCACAGTATGCTAGTACTATGCTGATCCTTTTTTGATGGTCGATCAGATGCTTCATTCTTCTTGATTTGAACTCTTTCAAAGATAAAAAGTAGGAGAAGGAGTTTTAGATGTGAGACACTCTCAGAAAACTCACAGATGGAGGAAGGAAAGAGGTGAACACAGCAACCCTAGAAGAAGATCCTCTTCTTCTTCTCTTTGCTCTCACCTAGACACCTAGTTTTGTATCTATTATATCTCCATGCCCTAAAACTCTTTCTCCCTAATTTTCACACACTCCAAATATCTCTCAATTCTCTATAATTTATAAAAATTTCAAGAATAAATTTATTTTAAATAATGAGATATAGAGAATCCTTGTCTAGGTCAAATACCTAGTCAAGAAAAATCCAAACAGGGCAAGACAAGTGGTGCCCAACTCTTGGGCACCCCCTCTTTCTTTTTCTATCATGGATCACCAGCAAAGGATGCATAATATATGCCATAAAAGCCACAAAAATATCAAAAAAAATCTGGATAAAATCAGTACCATAAGGAAAGAGTTTTTGTTTCCTAAAATCCTATCTCATAGAATTTGAAATCCAAACTAATTCCTACTTTGACTTGGTCCACAACCACATTCCATGTAAGAGAGAAAGAGAGAAAAGCTTTGGGCATACGTGAAGTCCTGGGAGAGAAGGTTTTATTGCACAAAATAAAAGAGAGTGGACGTGGGGGGCTACGGTGGTGCAAGGTAGAATCCTAGTCTTACTAGGATTCAATTTATGACTTGTTCAAATTTGGTTTCTCAAACCAAATCAAACCAAACCTAAATCAACCAAATTAAAATAGGTCTTAATCCAATTAAGAATTTAATTTAATTAGATTAAATTAGATTTAAATCTGATTTAATTTTTTAATCAAATTAGAAATTAGATTGATTCAAGTCCTAATTGAACTAGGACTAGTTTTTCCTTGCACTTGGCTTATCCAATAAATCAATTGAACTTGATCCAATCAATCCCAAATCAAATCTAATTAAATCATATTCAATTAGACTTAATCTCAGCCCATTGGCTTAATCAAATTAAGCCAATTAGCAATTGAATTGCTAATCGATCCTCCTACAATACTTGCACTAGGTTAAATATCAATTGTATTGATCGTTTAACCCTAGAACGATTCTTAATCATTGATCAATCATCCGATTGGATCCTGAACTCTAATGTGTGTGACCTCATAGGTCCAAAGCTAAGTGGATAGTATAGGAATAAATTTTTATACCAATCAAAGTGACCATCTAGCAATGGTACCCGACGTCGGATAGATCGAATGTGTAGAACAATATCCTTAGAACCCATGCGGATATAGTTTCTATATAATTCATCCCCTTGACCAAAATGCTCATAGGATACCTCAAAGTTCAACTGTCAACTCTGATCAGATTGTCCATATTGTATTTCAAAATATCAAATCTATCTGATGGATTACCCTGGCCACGGTTTTACTATATTGAAATACAGCGACTCATTCTTCTCCAACTCTTAGAGTGGTCAATCCCATCTCGATCACACTCTGACTTCGTAAGTACTTGATTGTGCCCAGAAGCCTTTTGTCACTGAATTAGAAATTTAGTTAGTCCAGTACTAAAGTACAGTGAGTTGCTTGCAAGTCACTCAGGCAATCTCAGGTCTAAAGGACACTTATACCTATATCCCATCAGAGACATTCTCGATAGCAGAATGCTCTGGAGTTGGTCATATTCAATGATGATGTACCCTTACATCTCACCTGTATGTCATATCAGTATCTCCATACTCCTTGGTTAAGAGGACAACCAACCCATATGGCCTACAGCAACCTATGCTCGATAGAAGCTGTCGTCCTTATTAACAGCCCATCATTTTGTTGTGAACAGTTTTAAGGACTAATCGATAAATTCTCTCTTTATCAAACCTAAATTATCCTAAGGACTTCATCACAACAATAAAGTTCATTAGAAGATGAAAACTTATGATGAAAATACTAAAAATATATTTTATTTATTAATAAATCAATTACAATACAAGATTGCTTAAACATCAACAGGTTGACGATTGGCTTTTGGGATATATTTTTTAACAACTTTCACTTGTCCTAAAGCCACTCGGTACAATATCTAATACCCATCTTTGACTTGTGGTTGTCGAACTCCTTTATCGTCAGGGCTTTAGTGAAGGGGTCGGCCAGGTTCTCGTTTCTGTCAATCTTCTGAAGGTTGACATCACCTCGATCTATGATCTTCCAGACCAGGTGGAAGCGGCATAAAATGTGCTTCGTCCACTGGTGTGCTTTGGGTTCCTTCGCTTGAGCAATAGCACCAGTGCTGTTGCAGTAGAGCAGGATCGGACCATCGACGGAGGGTGCTACTCCAAGCTCGATGATGAATTTCTTCAGCCACATAGCTTCTTTCGCGGCATCCGATACTGTGATGTACTTCGCCTCACAAATAGAGTCTGCCACAGTATGCTGCTTGGAACTCTTCCAGTAGATGGCTCCACCATTTAGAGTAAAGATATAACTCGACATGCTTCTGCTGCCATCATGATCAGATTAAAAGCTGGAGTTCGTGAACCCCACAAGTTTCAGATCTGACTCATCATAAACCAACCATTAGTGCTTAGTATTTCTCAAATACTTAAGGATGGCTTTAACCACTTTTCAGTGATTTTCTCCAAGATCGGATTGGTATCTACTCACTACTCCTAGTGAGTATGCCACATCTAGCTTTGTACATGTCATGACGTACATGATAGATCCCACGATCGAAGCATATGGGACTCTACTCATACACTCTCTCTCTTCAGGAGTTATCGGATAATCCTTCTTAGAGAGAGAAATTCCATGGCCTATTGGTAGATAGCCCTTCTTGAAATTCTCCATGTTGAACCTCTTCAGCATAGTGTCTATGTACGTAGACTGGGATAACCCAAGCATCTTTTTAGATCTATCCCTATAGATCTTCATCCTTAGGATGTAGGATGCATCATCCAAGTCCTTCATGGAGAACTACGATGACAACCAAACTTTTATTCCCTATAGTACGGAGATGTCATTCCCGATTAAGAAAATATCATCCACGTACAAGATAAGGAATACCACAACTGGACCATTTATCCATTTATAGATACAGGACTTTTCTCCATTCTTAACGAAGCCATACGTTTTGATCACCTTATCAAAATGCATGTTCCAACTCCGAAAAGCTTGCTTCAATCCATAAATGGATCTCTGAAGCTTGCACAACTTGGACTCATCTGTGGATGTAAACCTCTCAGGTTGTATCATATACACCTCTTCGGTCAGCTCTCCATTCAGGAAAGCTGTCTTTACATCCATCTACTAGATCTCATAATCCAAATAGATAGCTATTGCAAGAATTATCCGAATGGATTTGAGCATTGCCACAGGAGAGAACATCTCATTATAGTCAATACCATAATGTTGACGATACCCCTTGGCAACCAGATGGGCTTTATAGGACTCCACCTTTCCGTCTGCACCCCTCTTTCTTTTGAAGATCTATTTACACCCAATGGGTTTAACCCCTTCAGGTGGGTCAACCAATATCCATACATTGTTGACCTTTATGGACTCCATTTCGGATTTCATGGCTTCAAGCCATTTTTCAGAATCAGATCTCTGCATTGCATCCATATAGGTGATCAGATCATCATCGTTCTCATCGAGTTCTATGGGATCACCGTTTCGGATCAAGAAATCATAGTATCTATCTGGCTGATGTGGTACTCTATCGAATCGCTTTAATGGTGCAGGTACATTAGGCTCTGGATCTGATCTAATCAAATCTGACTCAGGTTCAGCTATTGGTTTCGGTCCTTCTACCTGTTGAACTTCATCAAGTTCAATCTTAGAGGCAACGATTCCTTCACCAAGGAACTTTTTTTCTAAAAAGATTGTCTTAAGGCTGACGAACACCTTTTGTTCATCAGCATGGTAGAAAAAATATCCTTTGATCTCTTTGGGATACCCTATGAATGTGCATTTATCAAACTTAGGTCCAAGTTTATCTGTAACTAACCATTTGACATAGGCCAGACACCCCCAGACCCTAAGGTGTGAAAGTGCTAGCTTATGCCCTGTTCATATCTCATATGAAGTCTTAATTACAAATTTACTTAGAACCCTATTTAACAGATAACAGGCCGATTCGAGTGCATATCCCCAGAAAGATATCGACAAGCTGGCAAAATCCATCATTGATCGAACCATGTCTAACAGAGTCTGATTTATCCTTTCAGACACACCATTATGCTGTGGTGTTCCTGGAGGACTCCACTGAGAGAGAATCCCATTCTCTCCTAGATATGTGAGAAACTCACCAGAAAGGTATTCCCCTCCTCGGTCAGACCGAAGAGGTTTAACACTCTTCTCAATTTCTTTTTCTACTTCACTTCGAAATCATTTGAACATTTCAAATAAATCTGACTTATGTTTCATCAGATAGACATATCCATATCTGGATAGATCATCCGTGAAAGTGATGAAGTAAAAATATCCACCTCTAGCACTTGTGCTCATGGGCCTGCATACATCAGTATGTACTAGGCCCAAGAGCTCAGTAGCTCTCTCACCATTTTCAGTAAAAGGTGACTTGGTCATTTTATCAAGAAGACAGGACTCACAGGTTGGAAGTGATTCACAATCACTGACTTCAAAGATTTCCTCTTGAGTCAACCTGTTTATCCTGTTCTTGTTTATATGACCTAGCCTACAGTGCCATAAGTAGATATCTGATACACTATCTAATCTAGGATGCTTACCTGTAGAATAGACTATGTTAACAGGTTATGATAACATATACACATCATTGTTCAAATATCCATAAAAAATAGTAACACCATTCATAATGATATTACAAACTTATTTCTTTATTGAAATTTCATAATCATTTTTGGCCAAAAGGCCTACAGAAATAACATTTAAAAAAAAACTAGGACAAAAATGACAATCATTAAGAACAATGGTATGGGACTCAAATACAAGTTTTAAGATTCTTAATGCTAGAACTGGAACTGATCTTTTATCTCCAACATTCAAGAACCTCTCGCCTTGCTTGAATCTCCTACGGACCTGCAACCCCTGCAATGAATTACAAATATGGTAAGGGCTATCGGTATCGAATACCCAGTCAGTTATATCACAAATAGAGAAATTACAAGGAGTTATAATATAAATACCTTGTCTAGCAGCAGCTTGCTTCTTTCTCTGTCTGTTTGGGTCCAGGGAGGTAATGTACTGAGGACAGTTCCTCTTCCAGTGCCCCCACTTCTTGCAAAAGAAGCATTCAGCTTGACTCTTATCAGGCTTGATCTTTCTGATCTGGCCCTACACTAATGTCCCAGCCTGAACTTGCACCTTCTTCACTTTCTTCTTCTTATTCTTCTTCCCTTTCTCAAAGGGTCAAGAACCAGAAGATGAATCTCCCACTAAGATCACCGACTCCTTGTGGAGTTAGTGATCCTTCTCAAAGTTCTGAAGCAACCCCAGTAACCCATGATAGTTTACTTCAGGCTTTGTCATTTTATAATAAGAAATGGGAGATAAGACTTGGGCAGTGAGTTCAGTATTGCATCTTTCCCAAGCTGCTCATGCAAGGAAAAGCCGAGCTTGCTCAAATGCTCCATCAGCTCGATTATGTCCAATACATGATCAGTGACAAAGGCACCCCCCGTATTTTAGCATTGTAGATGGCACAACTAGTCTTGTACCTCTCCACATCATCGGGTGTGCCAAAGACATCCTTTAACACTTGAAGTAAGTCCTTTGGCTGAGCCATCTCAAATCTACGACTGAACTCGTCGCTCATGGCAGCCAGCATGATACAGCGCACTATGGTCCAATCACTGAGCCACTTCTGTTAAGTGTCTCTGACTGTTCCACGTGCATTGACAGCTGGCTCTTCAGGTACAAGATCCATTATCACATATAGGATCCGTTCATGCTTCAGGACTATCTTCAACTTTTGGTACCAGCTATCGAAGTTGGGTCCCACCAACTTATCATTGTCCAACAATGATCGGAGTGATAAGGAAGTGGCCATATCTGCATAAAGAAAAATCATAACCTAATTAGTAATTGATTCATTAAACCTAAAGATTTGGACTTTAATCAAAAGATTTCTCTCACTATTTTATTCGAATTGGTGGTCTCTACCTCCAATTCGAGGAATTACCCTAATTCTTTAGTGGGTACTAGAATCCACTTAGATTGCACACAAGTCCAACTTTGGTTGGCCAACCCATGTACATCTAAGAATAGGTTCATAATCAATTATTTTTCTAAATAATTTTTAGTAATTTTAATTTTGCCCCAGTCCCTAATCAATAGGCTTTGGCCTCCACTGAAAAGGTCTGGTTAAGTCCAACCATTAACATGACCATACTTGGCCCATCTAGCCAATGAATGATTAGGCCCAACTTTGGTTGGCTAACCTAACCACCATTTAGAAAGATGCAGTCAAGAAATCATATTATGAATGATAATTCCATCAGCTAATAAGCACTAGGCCTTTGGTTCTCCAATGATTATCCAACTGATGGATCCATTATCATCCACTTATGGGCGGCTATGATCTAGTTATCACTATAACTATTTCATTTTAAGGACCTAATAATTTTAGAGAATTTAATTGATTTAGAGGAGGAGATCAGATGAACCAGCTTATCATGATCCTCCCACTGGCTTCACTAAGTCAGCTTAAGGGAGATCATTAAAAGGGCTGGTCTAGGAGCACCTAAATTAGTCACACTGATTTATCTAGCTGACATGGGTCAGTTCGAATAGTCAAGTGATCCGATCAAAATATAATTTCACTAAGAGACTAGGTAAGTTCGATCGATGGGAGGATCTGCCAAAGCTTACCTTAGACACCATCAAAAATAGCCAGGTAAGCGGGCTGCCAATTAAAAACTATCGATCTGATTTACCTTAGACACCAACTGATTTAATTAGTTTCGATTAGATCAACCTAACAGTTCATGGTAGACCGCTTAGCCAAGAATCAAGTCCATTTGATTCTCGTTAAAGACGTAGACTTGACCAACTACAACTATTGTAATTGATCTAGAGAATCCTTGACCTAATCTAAGACAACAATTGATTAGATTTAGTCAATTCTCTGATTAAGTCCATCTTTAATCTAACTTTAGGTCTAACCCAATTAATGGACCTAATTCCCACTAACCCATTAACCTAATGTGTTATGGTTTGTGTCTTAGGTTCTTCAATTAACAATCCTAGAACCTAATCAAACAACTTCTTAATTCTCAATTAAGTTTTGGGTTGAGAGTTGGGGTTTGGCTTTTCGAAAATAATTTTTATATTTGTAAAATATTTTTACAACATGGTTCTACCAAACAAGTTGCATGTTTGATTCATAATCAAAATGCAAGTGAAATAAGCATGAAACTACTTTAGTTCTAATCTAAACAGGTTCATGTAATTGAAACAATTTCAACTTTAAACTGTGCAAATTTCTTAGACAAATATATGATGATTTTTTGTGCAAAAATTATTAATAAAAAAAAATTATTTTAGATTTAAATATCTTTTAAATCTAATAAATCATAAATTTAATCTAGATCACATCTAACAAATTTATGATTAAAGATAGATCTACACGAACTAGGACAACCTTTGCACTGTAAGGAGTAAACCTTACAGCAGGACAACCTACAGTTCGTGATTGATCTAAAAATTTTAATTTTAGATTTAATAATTAAATTATAAATTAGATCTAATCCAAAAAATAATCTAAGCATGTATAAATATGAAGAAAAAACTATCTTTTTTCTTGTAGGATCTTCCAGATCTAATAAGATCTGGGATGGAATATTTAAAAAAAAATATTCTACTTTATTTCAGATCTAAGGTCTATTAGATCTAATTCTTATTATCTGATATTTAATCTAAAAATAAATCTAAAATTATGAAGAATAGAAAAATACCTCTAGGGTAACTAGATTATCCTGTAGATGATCGCAGAAATGCTTGAGGTTTAAAAATAGCCATGCAGTCATCTGGCCTGTACCGGTATCTACTCGAGCAAGATTTGAATCATCTTCTCCTTGCAAATCTTTACTCCAAAAATTAGATCTAGATCTGATCTGGAAGATCTTCAAAAGATCTTTTGAAGCTGGAGCAACAGCTTCTCGATAAATCCCTGCAGCCTTCTGATTAGGGAGCCACCATGCCTTGGACAAGCACCAGATGGATGCCCAACTTTTTGGACATGAAGAGGGGAGAGAGAAGACCAGAGGGGATATAGAAAAGTGGAGGGATATTAGGCTTTTGCTGGGGATTGAGCAGATTCTCTAAACCCTAGGCACAGATCGGGTTTAAATAGATCCTGCTACGCCATACAGTGCCACATCATTCGACCAATCAAAAAATTCCAATTAATTCTGGAAAAATTTTGATTGGTGGAGTGATGTTATCTGATCATATCAAATAAGAACCCCACCAAACTCTCCTACTGTTGGTGCCAACACTGGATAAACATAGTGAGATTGGCACCTAACAGTTTGAGTCGATCAAGGCATAGAGTCCTCATCTCATGGGACTCTATCCTTATCCACTTGGGGTGCATGCCCAATCTGATCTTGGCACCCACTTTGAGGCCTAATTTAGCAGGTGGATATTTCACAAAAACTCTCCAATGACCTCTTGCCAAGTGGCCATCAGTTCAAGATCCATAAGTCAACGTTTGACCAATATCCTAAAACGAAAATGGCAGGTGACAGAAATTGGTAGGTGTTGTCTTAAATTCATCTCATTAATTAAGACAAAACTTTTTTGAGTTGGACTGGCTCCAGTCAGGCTGAGAGAAACCTTCTCAAGATTCTTTGAGTGAGTCAAATCACATTTGGCTCAGTTGAGATGAAAAAGATTGCACGAGGAGAAAGTTAGGCTCAATCGTGTGCTAGTATGATTTTCTTGAACCTAATTGGATCTAATCCAAATCAATCAAACTAGGCTAGCTCA
Source organism: Elaeis guineensis (assembly GCF_000442705.2). NCBI lineage: Eukaryota > Viridiplantae > Streptophyta > Magnoliopsida > Arecales > Arecaceae > Elaeis > Elaeis guineensis. The sequence goes on from NC_026004.2 coordinate 44,681,063, forward strand.
ATTGATAACATCCAGACCCTAACTCTTATTCGTGTGACCCAATTAGGTTCATTTCCATATGGTAATGAGATATGTTGTGATCTCATCATTGAAACTCCTTTCGATGGACCAGAACTCTTCTGATTCAGACAATTAGAATGATCAATCATCAAGATCATTCTAATTGCTCCCAAAATCCATCAGTGATACCTAGCAGTATATGGTGGCAATCCATCAGAAATGAAGATGAACCTCTTGGTGTAGCTACCTATGTGATTGAGTTCCTCTATCATGAGTTTCGACTGAATTAGGATTAAGGTGAACTCGTCAAACCCAAATCAGTCATATGAATCAATCGATCGATCCGAGTCCGATGTAAAACCCCAATGGTAAACTCTTTTCTATTATTTCACTTTGCCATGGCCATAGGCTTAAGGACTCGATCTTTCGATCATCATAGGACTACTCCTCTCATCTACCGATGTTGATAGATCCCATCTTGGTGCAATCTGGTTCCTACAATGAATATGCTACATGTTGGATCATGATTCTGGCTCCTCCCACAGACCTTGGGTGCAGCAGAACCAGCAATGAATAGATCTGGAGTCGTTTGGACAAGATCTAAGGCCCTTGACGAAATCAGCCTGGTTGCTGTCTTCTTCATCAGCCTTTCGTTCCAGATGAAGAACGCCTTTGAAACCACCTCTAAAAAATTCAAGACCTGGTACCCAACTAGATCAGACCTGGACTGAGGTCTTCCAATTTGTAGATCTCAAATCAAGATATTGTAGATAGAGAAGAAGATAGATAGAGACAGACCTCGCAGATCTGTCCTGCTGCAGCCTTTTTGTAGATCTGTTGATGGAGATCTCACCCACACCTCAAACGACCTCAGATCAACTCCAGATCTGAGAGAGACTTGTACCAACCTCTTCTAAAGAGATTTCAAGTCCTGGACCTGGTATTGGGGCACCTGCAAGATGGGGAGAGCAGATCTGGTAGGCGGCTGCAAGGGGGAAGGGGCTAGCGCCTCCCCTTCTTCTCTTTCCTTTTATGGACTGGTGGCAAGAAACCCTAGGGTTTCTTACTCCTGAGGTGTGGAGAATTGCTGGAGAGAGAGGGAGAAGAGAGAGAGAGACTTGGGAGAAAGAGTCTTCTATTACTTGGCTTAATCCAACCTATACACAGTACATGTATATATAAACACCGGGTCAAGTGACCCAAACCCAAAACTCCCTTGACCAACTCTATGGGAGATTAGGTTAACCCAAGCCCATGTACACCCATGACTCGACCTAATCTCACCTATCCTGGGCTCAGACCTGGCCCATAAAGAGTTGGTCCCTTGAGGCCCACATAACCTAGACCTCAAGAATCCGAAAGGCCCACAGCCTTTCAACCTAGGGCCCAACTAGCCATAGAGCCTCCATGAAGCCCTCATGAATGATGGACCTTGGCCTTAGCCTTGGTCCCCTGGGCCTTGAGCACACCACCTGGATCATAACAATCTCCACCTTGGTGTCCCAAGGCCTCAATCAGTTCTACTCTGTTCTTGCGACTGTAGACCCATTTGCAGCCAATGGGCCTCTTCCCTTGTGGCAACTGCACCAATCACCATGTCTGGTTCTGGTGGAGAGACTGCATCTCCTTGGATATCGCCTGGACCCACCACTCTCTGTCCTGACTCTCAATAGCCTCCTGATACGTATATGGGTCTCCATTCACTGTCACCAGGATATATGACAGCATCTCCTCGAAGCCATATCGGTTCGGTTGCCTGATGGTCCTCTTAGGCTTGTGTAGGGCAACACCGATATCAGTCCTTGGTCTAGCGTGCTCCTGCTGGACCTCTTCGCCTCGATCATCTATCCGAGTCCTCTCCACCTGTGGAGACACCTTAGGTAGGTTCTCCACCTGAATGTCATGTCCTCCCGTAATACCTACAAGAGGCAAAATCAAAGAGGTAAGCTGTCCAGCAATGCCCTGCTGGATCTCCTCCTGCTCCTCCATACCTGCTCGCCTCTGTAGGACTGACTCTTCATCAAAAGTCACATCCCGACTAATGATGACCTTCTTTTCCAAGGGATCCCACAGCCTGTATCCCCTGACTCCTTGCGGATAGCCTAGAAACACCGCCTTACGTGATCTGGCGTCTAGCTTGCTCCGCTCACCAGCTCCAATGTGCAGATAGGCCGTGCACCCAAATACCCGTAGATGGCCCAGCCCAACTATCCTCCCAGATCACACCTCCTCTGGAAGTTTGCCATCCAACCTGGTGTGAGGTGACCGATTGACCAAGTAACCCACTGCGTCTACTGTGTCAATCCAGAACTCCTTTGGAAGCCCTGCCTACAGCCTCATGCATCGTGCCTTTTCCAGAAGTGTTCTGTTCATCCTCTCGGCCACCCCATTCTGCTGTGGAGTCTCCTTAATTGAGAAGTGTCTCCTGATCCCACACTCCTCACAGTAGTCCTGGAACTCTCTACTGGTGTACTCTCCGTCATTGTCTGACCTCAGACACTTCACGCTTCTCCCCTGCTCCTTCTCCACCTCAACTCTCCAGATCTTGAACTTGGTGAAGACCTCTGACTTCTCTCTCATGAAGTAAATCCAGAGCTTCCTTGAGAAATCATCAATCAGAGTCATGAAGTATCTGGCCCCATTCCTAGCTAAAACTGGGGCTGGTCCCCACACATCCATGTGTACTAACTCCAGAGGGGCTGCACTTCGAGCTGTACTGATGGTGAATTGAACTCTTCTCTGCTTTTCCATCTGGCAAGGCTCACAGATCTCCCCTGTAGCACCATCCTCCAGATCAGAGATGAGTCCTCTCCTGCTCAACTCCCTCAGCCCTCTGTCACCCATGTGGCCTAGGCGGTAGTGCCACATCCTGTAAGCCCCCTGCTGGTCCTGTGCTGCAGCTGCTGCATCAGACTCTTCGGTCACCACAGATCCCTCCATGCGATAGAGGTTATTGTCCAACCTCCTGCCTCTCATCACTACCATAGCTCCATTGGAGATGTTCAGTACTCCGCTTCTAGCCTTACTGCTGAAGTTGTATCCACTACGCTCCAAATAGCCTAGTGACACCAAATTCTTTTCTAGCTCTGGGATGTGCTTTACATTTGTCAATGTCCTCACAATCCCATCAAACATCCTCACCCTGACTGTCCCTATCCCAGCCACCTCGCAAGGATGATTGTCGCCTAAAGTCACTGATCCCTCATCTGTCTTGGTGTATGTCGCAAACCAAGACCTGTGTGGTGTGTAGTGATGTGAGCACGCAGAGTCCAGTGTCCACTCCTCTGTGTAATTCCTGTGACCATCTGATATCACAAGTAGATCATCCTCCACCTGCTGCCCAGCAACTGCACTCACTGATTCTAAGCCACTTCTTTCTCCCTTCTTGCTCTTCCATAGTGGACATTCTCGCTTGAAGTGCTTGAACTCGTTGCACTTGAAGCATTTCACCTCTTTCTTTCCCTCCTGGACTTGGACCGCCCCCTGGACTTGCTTCTGCCTCTGCCTCTACCTGTCCTCTCCCCTACTGCCAAACCCTCCTGGGGAGCCCGATCTCTGGTCAACTTTTCCCTCTGCTCATTCGACCTCAGCACTGAGACCATGTCCTCATATTCCAGAGTCTCCTTGCCGTAGAGCAGTGTAGTCACCAAAGAATCATATGATCCTGGCAGCGAACACAAAAGCAACAGGAACTTATCCTCTTCATCCAGCTTCACCTCGATATTTATCAACTCCGTGCACAACTGGTTGAACCTCTGAATGTGGCCAATCACATCAGATCCCTCCTGCATCCGAAGACTGTACAACCTCTTCTTTAGCATCAGCTTGTTGCACATATTCTTCCCCATATACATGGTGTGCAATTTCGACCAAAGGCCCTTTGGGGTCTTTTCTTCCAGCACCGAATACAACGCCGCATCTGCCAAACATCCTCTAATCACCGAGCATGCTTTCTTCTCCAACGATGCCCGTTGTCTATCCGTCATTCCCTCAGGCTTCTCATCCAAAGCCTGATCCAGATCTGCTTGTACCAGAAGATCCTCCACCCGTATTTTTCACATGAAAAAATTTCTCTTGCCATAAAACTTCTCGAACTCAACCTTCATATTGCTGCCCATGACTGGATTCAAGCCAAATAAGCAATACAAAATCAAGAAGTGTAGAATATACCTTGATGGTACCTTGCTGAAAATTTTCAGCACTTGAGATCTTCAACTTCTCGCACGTGGAACCGCTTCCTCACCATCGTGCCTCTGATACCAACTATTGAAGTATGATCCCAGCTCCTCCCACAGACCTTGGGTGCAGCAGAACCAGCAACGAATAGATCTGGAGTCATCTGGACACGATCCAAGGCCCTTGACGAAATCAGCCTGGTTGCTGTCTTCTTCGTCAGCCTTTCATTCCAGATGAAGAACGCCTTTGAAACCACCTCTAAAAAATTCAAGATCTTGTACCCAACTAGATCAGACCTGGACCGAGGTCCTCCAATTTGTATATCTAAAATTAGGGTATTCTAGATGGAAAAAAAGATAGATGGAGATAGACCTCATAGATCTGTCCTACTGCAGCCTTTTTGTAGATCTGTTGATGGAGATCTCACCCACACCTCAAACGACCTCAGATCAACTCCAGATCTGAGAGAGACTTGTACCAACCTCTTCTCAAGAGATTTCAGATCCTAGACCTAGTGTTTGGATGCCTACAAAAGGGGGAGAGCAGATCTGGTAGGCGGCTGCAAGGGGGAAGGGGCTAGCGCCTCCCCTTCTTCTCTTTCCTTTTATGGACTGGCGGCAAGTAACCCTAGGGTTTCTTGCTTTTGGGGTGTAGAGAATTGCTGGAGAGAGAGGGAGAAGAGAGAGAGAGACTTGAGAGAAAGAGTCTTCTATTACTTGGCTTAATCCAACCTATACACAGTACATATATATATAAATACCGGGTCAAGTGACCCAAACCCAAAACTCCCTTGACCAACTCTATGGGAGATTAGGTTAACCCAAGCCCATGTACACCCATGACTCGACCTAATCTCACCTATCCTGGGCTCAGACCTGGTCCATAAAGAGTTGGTCCCTTGAGGCCCACATAACCTAGACCTCAAGAACTCGAAAGGCCCACAGCCTTTCAACCTAGGGCCCAATTAGCCCTAGAGCCTCCATGAAGCCCTCATGAATGATGGACCTTGGCCTTAGCCTTGGTCCCCTGGGCCTTGGGCACACCACCTGGATCATAACACTACAGCCAACATACACCTCAGGGTTCCCAATGGCTAGGAGATCGAGTTTGTGTGGTCAAACTATAACACACTCAAGGTGAACTATCGATGTACCTTAGGTCAAAGAACTAGACACACAGCTGCAGCATCGAGTTAGTCGTGGACGAGAAGGTAGACTTCTTTATGACTGCTCGAGGTGGTCACACTCAGTACTCTCATTCTCAATGAATACTTGTACTCTCGCTCTGATGTCTCCACATCGTAGACTCAAAACTCATCTATCCTAAGGAAGCGATCATACACCAACCTTTCGGATTGATCATCATCCTCGTGATGATCCTATGGTCAGGAGCTGTTTATGAGTTAATTATATAAATTCATGCCTTAAATTTTCAACTCTTGAAAATATGAATTAACATTCCTACTAACTCAAAGGATGTATCACAGACATAATGTACACAATGTGATAGTAGAATAACCTTTTTATTCATTTATAGTCAAAATTATAAATTTGCCCTTACATTTATATAGAAATGTGTCAGCCAATCTGACATCTAGGATACACATCTAACAAACTCCCACTTGACCTAATGCTAATTGGCTACATATCTAAGTCCCATCTTCTCAAGGTGGGCTTCGATCTTCTGCTGGCCTAATGGCTTTGTCAGTGGGTCTGCCACATTGTCTGTGGAGTCGACTCTCTTAACCTTGACATAACTTTTTTCGAGGTAATCACAGATCAGATGGAATCACCGATCGATATACTTGGATTTTTGGTGAGACCTTGGCTCCTTAGCTAGGGCTATGGCACCATTATTGTCGTAGTAAAGAGGGATGGCATCCGATGACATCACTCCAAGCTCTGTGGCAAACTTTTTATACCAGAATGCCCCTTCGCAGCTTCCGATGCAGCAATATACTCTACCTCCATGGTGGAATCAGCAATCACCATCTGCTTGGAACTCTTCCAGCTAACTGCACCATCATTGTAAATGAACAGACTTCTAGATGTCGACTTTCGATCATCTATATCAGATATAAAGTCTGAGTTTATAAATCCCTGAACCTGGAGTTCTCCATTCCTAAAGACTAGAAACATATCCTTAGTCCTTCTCAAGTACTTAAAGATACATTTCACAGAAGTCCAGTACTCTTCATCTGGATTTGACTAATATCTGCTTGTGACACTCACAGCATAGGCTATATCAGGTCGTGTACATAGCATGGCATATATAAGACTTCCTATTGCCGAAGCATAAGGGATCTTGCTCATGCATTCAATCTCCTCAGGTGTGCTAGGGCACATCTTCTTGGAGAGATGAATGTCATGTCTAAAAAGTACTAAACCTCTTTTGGAGTTTTCCATGCTAAACATTTTTAGCACCTCCTCTATGTACATCTTCTGTGAATGTCCTAACATCCTATTTGGTCTATCTCTATAGACCTTAACACCCAGTATAAAGGATGCTTCTCCTAGATCTTTCACAGAGAACTCCTTAGACAACCATATTTTGATTGAGGTCAATATGAAAATATCATTTCCAATTAGGAGGATGTCATCAATGTACAGTACGAGGAAGACAACTGCACTCCCACTGACCTTCTTGAATACATATGGTTCCTCCTCATTCTTGATGAAACCAAACATTTTGATCACATCATTGAAACGAGTATTCCAGCTTTGAGATGCTTGCTTAAGTCCATAAATGGACCTTTGCAGCTTGCAGACCTTGTGATCATCATCACTGGATGTGAAACCAAGCGGCTGTTCCATATAGATATCTTCCTCAAGATATCCATTTAAGAATGCCGTTTTCATGTCCATCTACCATATTTCATAATCGAAATAGGCTGCAACAGCAAATAATGTGTGGATGGATTTTAGCATGGCTACGGGTGAGAAGGTATCCTGATAGTCAATGCCTTCACGCTGACTATAACCTTTCACTACGAGCCTAGCCTTGAATGTCTCCACATTCCCATCTGCACCTATCTTTCTCTTGAAGATCTATTTACACCTAATAGGTACAATACCTTCAGGTGGATCTACCAAGGTTCAGACTTGGTTTGAGTGCATCGAGTCAAATTTTGATCTCATTGTCTCTAACCATTTGTCGGAGTTGATATCTGATATCGCATCGTCATAGGTCTTGGGGTCATCACCATGAGCCCCATTTTTCATGAGGAATATTTTCTCTACTTCTTCTTGTATAGTACCTAAGTACCTTTCAGGAGAACGAAAAACCCTAGTCGATCTACGAGGTGAAAGAGGTTGTGTTAGGACTGGTTCTAATTGATTGGGTTCCTCAGGTTCTTTAGCTCGTTGCTCTTGGGAGACATTCTCCTTGAGCTTAATTATTCTTCCGATGCCACCATCTTAAATAAACTATTTTTCAAAAAAAATAGAATGTCGATTCACAATCATATTGTGATCTTCTGAAATATAGAAATAGTATCCTAATGACTCTTTAGGATATCCTATGAACCAAGCTCTAAAAGATCTGAACTCTAACTTGCCCGCCTGCTGTCTCTTGACATGAGCCGGACAACCCCAAACTCTGAGATGACTCAGACTTGGCTTCTTACCATGCCATATCTCATACGATGTGGTAGAAACGGTTTTAAAGGGAACCCTATTCAATACATATATTGCTGTCATGAGACAATATCCCCAAAGAAACTCCGAGAGGTCCGTGAAGCTCATCATGGAACAGACCATATCTAATAGGATTTGATTCTTCTGTTCTGAAACTTTGTTGAGTTGTGGCGTTCCAGGTGGAGTCCATTGAGAGACTATGCCATTGTCCTTAAGATAGTCTAGGAACTCCCGACTAAGGTATTCGCCTCCTCGATCTAATCGAAGAACCTTAATGGGCTTTTCTGTTTGTTTTTCTACCTCATGTCTGAATTTTTTGAACTTTTCAAAGGCTTCAGACTTGTATTTCATTAGAAATACATACCCGTATCTAGACATATCATCGATAAAGGTAATGAAGTAGACATAGTTGCCTCTAGCCGATATATCAAATGGGCTACACACATCGGTATCTACTAGGGCAAGTAGGTCTGTGGCCCTTTCCCTATGTCCCACAAAAGGGAGCTTGGTCATTTTTCCTTGAAGGTATGATTCACAAACTGGATATGACTCAGAAGTCAATGGACTCAATAGTCCGGATTTTTTCAATTTGTTAACCATGTCTTCTACTATATGATCTAGACTTAGGTGCCACAGATACCTATCATTTAGACTATCTCTAGGCCTTTTAATTCCTATGGCATTCATATTTTTCTCGATATTAAATACAGATACATCAATATGTAGCTGATAGAGACCATTAATAAGAAAACCATTTGTAACTTTATTATTTTCATAAAATATGTTACAATGGTTCTTATGAAAGCTAATCATATAGCCTTCTTGTGCTAAACATGAAATAGAAATCAAATTTTTGCTTACTGCAGGCACATAATAACAGTCTCTAAGAACTAAATCTAATCCTAACGGTAATTGCAGAGGGTAGGTTCCCATGACCACAGCAGCAACTCTTGCTCCGTTCCCGATGCGTAGGATCATATCCCCATCCCTCAGCCTCCTGCTCTCCTCAAGATCCTGCATAGAAGTGCACAAATGAGCACTAGAACCAGAGTCAAGTACTCAACTGGATGCTAAGGAAACCATAAGATTAGATTCTATAATGAGCATACCTCCAGAAGGACCATCCTTCTTGTTCTTCAGGGTGGTCAGGTACTGAGGACAGTTTCATTTCCAATGGCCGTCTGAATTGCAGTGAAAATATTTTTCCTTTTTAGCAGCCTTCTTCTTCGGTTCCGTCTTCTTCCTTTTCCCATCCACCTTCTGCTTCTTCGCAAACTTTTTCTTCTTTCCAAAAGATTTTCTCTTGGAAGAAGTCTGCTCCACAGTAAGGACTGAGCCTTTTGAACTCTTCAAAGAAAGTTCAGTCGTAACCAACATGTTCATTAACTCAGTCAAGGTACACTGCATCTTATGCATATGGAAGTTCATGATGAACTGACCATCTGCATCGGACAAGGACTGAAGGATCACATCAATCTAAAAATCCTTGTCTAAGATGATACCGAGCTTCTCAAGCTCCTCAAGGTCCTTGATCATTGTCAAACAATGATCTTAGACTGACTGCCCATCATGCATTTTAGCCTTAAAAAATCTTTGGCAGACTTGATACTTGGCTGCGTGACTTTGTTCATCAAACAACTCTTGTAGGTGAGCCAATATTTGGTGGGTAGTCATAATATTCTCATGCTGGTGCTGCAAGTCATCAGACATTGCACCCAACATGTAGTACCTGGCTTTGTTATCGTCATCCGTCCACTTTTCCAGAGACGCTCTCTGTTCAGCAGTCGAACGTGCTGGCATGACAGGTGGGTCCTGGTCTAAGACATGAGTCAATTTTTTAAAATCCAGAATAATTCTGTAGTTCCTCAACTAGTCCTTGAAATTGGGTCCAGTCAATCTGTGGGTGTCTAGTATTTTGGTCAGGGGGTTGGACGCAGACATGTTTCCTGTAGAGAGTCAAAAATTTCTAGTTAGATTTTGTAATCAGACTTAACCAATTTATTTAGAGATTTTATTTTTAAATAAATTAGGCTCTCACTATTTTCTTAGATCCCTACACTCCCTAGGTAGAGATGTGAAAATCTTCGTGATTAGTGATTTCTAGTGGGTGGTGCGGTCTCACTGACTGACTCACCACCTCACCTAACAATTATTGGTGATGGGTCAACCGTTGAGTGGACAACTCTTGTCCAATGATTCTCTAATCATGGTACACCCAAAACTTGATCTCTAATTCATGAAGCTCACCATGCCCAGAATATTACTCCAATCCTTAGTTAAGTCAGACCCACCATTTGCATGAATTAGATTTTCGATTGAGTCCCTCACCATATCCGAAATATTGAGCACAACCCATCCTCTAATCTGTAGCATCCAATGCCTAATGGACATGGTTGCATCTTCCCGGTGCAACTGAACCACTATAACCAGTCGAGAATAATCAACCCCAGGAAGAGTCCGTACATCCACAATGGTGGAAGACCTTAGACTTAATATTTTCTTAGGAAGATTTGATTTAGATCTCATTAAACTTGACTTGACATAGTAATAACAATTATGACTAACCTAGCGACATGGGTTAGCTCGAATTGTTAGCCATCTCAAATCAGAACTGGATCGACACTGATAAACACTTAATTTAAGTCATTTAAAGCAAAAAAATATATTTAATTTATTTTATTTATTAAGAATTTGATATTTTTTTATATTTTACAGGAAAGATAATCATCGATACAAAGAGTCTGATTCATAGATCAAAAAGATTCAAGTTTGAAGAAAATTAGACTTAAAATAAAATTAAAATAAAAGAAAGATGCATATGATATTATAGAAAATGAAGATACTATGCAAGGAATCCAAAAAGATATAGATGTCATTGTGAAGAAACAAAAGTTTTTTTTGGAATATGAAAAATTGTTTCACGTTGAATTCTCTCCTGGGCGCACGAGTAGGCGTGGCGTGAGCTCGTGGGCGTGCAGGTGAGAGCGGATGCGGGCGGACGGACGCGTGAGGCATGGACACGGGAAGGACACGGCATGGACGTGGCGTGAGCGAGGGCACGGGTGCAGCGTCGTGCGGGTGTGGGCGCGCGGCAGACGGGTTCGCAAGGAATTTTTGATGGCGGTCGAACAGATGCTTATTAAAGGAAAAAAATTAATATTTAGAAATATTTTGAAAGGAAAGATTTGTATTTTCTTTAGTTCCACATCAAAAAATCATGTAAAACTCCTCCCTCCTAACACCTATAAAAAGACTTTTGTACTCCCATTGGAGGGGGAGCCCAAAGATTCTTCTAGAGCCTTGCATAGAGGAATAGAAATGGACTACTTCATGAGCAGCTAGGCTAGCAGTCTCGGGAGTGGAGAAGAAATTTTGTAACGACACAGAGATGGTTTATTGTTCTAAATTTTTCTGTATTTCTTTATATGCAATAAAGATTATGCTTTTTATTTAAATTATCATGAGTTCTTTATTTGTTTCCTTTCATATGCTTTTATTTATGCTTTCTTATTAGATTAATATTAGGAACAACTTTTACTTTCTGGAGACGCACCATGATCTACGGATACGGGACGTGCTGAGGAAAGAAGAGTTGTTTACCTAGTACTTTCTGAAGACGCTCATGATCTACGGGTACGGGGCGTGTCGAGGAAAGATAGGTATTTTTTCTAAGATTAATCGTATATATTTAATTAAAAAAAGAGATACAACTCTGCTAGTGCGAAATTAATTCAAAACTCCCGAGCTCTTTATTTTCTAATTACATCAATTTTAAAATAATTTACTTTCTAAATTAAAAACAATATTTCTTTCTTTTATTTTGTAATCTCAACTTAGCCCAAGGTCCCTGAGGATACGATCTCGACTCATCCTATCTACGTAGTGAGTAGAGTTATTTTTGGTGCTATCAACGACTACGCATCAAATTTTGGTGCCGTTGCCGGAGATCTTGGCACGGTTGAATTAAAAAAATTAATTTTTTTTAAAAAAAAAATACTTTTCAATTTTTATTTCTCGCTTTAATTTTTTTTTCAGTGCTTTCTAGCTAGATAATCTTATTTGCATAATTACATAATTACCTTGCATAACTAATTTACTACTTTTTAATCTTAAGAATTTTTTTGCTTAGAATAATTTGTTACTTTTTATAGCCTAGTGATTTATTGCTTTTTAGACTTAATCACTTAAATTTATTTTCTTGCAAAACTAAAAAAAATAAAAAAAATAAAAAAAATATATATATATAAAAAGATAAAACTATAAACTTTAAAAAAAAAAAAAAAAAGAAGCCACTGACATTTCATAACACTTAACTAAAATAGCGTAACCTCAAATATAAAAATTTCTAACTTGATTGGACACCTTGTTTCTTTGCATTGTATCTCCATAATTAATCTTAAGGGCAATAACCCATTAACCAGATAAGGTGGGGATTTGATCACCCTTCCTTGGCCCACAAATCACTCCCTTGCATTTGCATAACCTAGACCTTAATCTAAAATCAACTAGATGTCAGCCCTAGGAATTTCGAGCTCAATAGGATAAGAAAGCTCTAGAGTTGAACCGAGTGTGGATTGGTTAATTACTCGGTGTCTAAGGCAAGTGGTTAAAGAAAGTGGTTTTCAATTGGTTCCGTTGACTGACCTGGCCAACGCAGTTGGTGTCTAAGGAAAGCAACGAGCAGGGAACCTCCCATATCTTACGCTTATCTGGCCGAGTCAGTTAGTCAGTCTTGAGCTTGGAGTGCTCAAAGACGGTCTTGAAAGTTAGGAGGTGTCTAGATCTAAGTTAACCTTAGGATAGAGAGTCTATGATTGTTTAAGTTGATTGCAATTAACATCTAAACATTAACTAATTTCTCCCTTTTCATAGATTTAAAATTCTTAGGTTCTTCTCTTTAGATTTTCTTCATTCTTTTCTCACTTTATTATAAAAATATATATTATAAAAAAAAAAATTTTTGTGTTTGCTCTATAGTATAATTGTAAGGTGTATGCTTGGCCGTAGATCGTTATGACCAGAAGTCCAACCTTTTGATCCAGAAATAGAAAGAACCTTTAGAGCCAACAGACGTAAAAATATGGACCGAAATCAGGAGAATGATCCACCCAAGCAATTGAAGGAGTACTTTACTCCTTCCACATATACCTACTCTCCTTGTATTCAAGTGCCCCCTGTGGAGGCCACTCAATATGAAATTAAGTCCAGTATAATCTAAATGTTACCTTCATTTTATGGACTTAATAATGAGGACCCTTATAAACATCTTGAAGAATTTCTTGAGATATGCTCAACTGTCAAAATTCACAACTTCTCCGATGATGCTCTTAGGTTAAAATTATTTCCTTTTTCACTTAAGGACAAAGCCAAATACTGGCTACATACTTTGGATTCCATGACTATATCAACCTAGGACCAGCTACAAGGAGAGTTTCTCAAGAAATATTTTCTCATAGGAAAAACTAATCAAATAAGGAAAGCCATAACTAGTTTTTCTCAATTAGATGGAGAAATGTTTCATGAAACATGGAAGAGATTAAAGGACCTTATTAAAAAATATCCCCACCATGCTGTACCCAAGTGGCAGTTAATCCAATGTTTTTATGATGGGCTATCTGAAAGACATCGATAAATGATCGATGCATCATGCGGTGGGACATTCATGCTGAAAAGTGAGGATGAGGCATGGCAACTGTTTGAAATTTTAAGTGAAAATTTATTACATCATATGTCTGCCTCTATTAGAGATAAACCCATATTAAACCCAAAGAGAGGTGGAATATATGAAGTAGAAAATGTCATAGATATCCATCATAAGGTAGATGAATTGTCCCAAAAGTTAGATCGATTATTAAGTATAGGACAGTCACCTTCTCCATCCCGTCAGATACAAGATATATGTGCATTGTGTTCGAGCCCCACTTATTGTGTGAATGATTGTCCGATTGCACCACAGTTTCATGAACATGTACAAGAACAAGTCCATCAAGCCCAAACTACTTATAGACCAAGGAACAACCCCTATTCTAGTACGTACAATCCGGGCTGGAGAAACCATCCAAATTTTTCCTGGAGACCACAACCAATGGTTGACCCTGCTGTACCTCGACCTCAATATCAGGACCCAATATATAGGCATGGACCATACCATCAATTTCAAAATGCTCCTCAATCGTCTACTACTGGTCACAGCTCAGCTTTTGAGGAAAAAGTTCTGAAAGCACTGGAACGATTAGAAGTCAACACTCAGATCCTTAACTCCCACACACAATTTATTGCTAAGCTAGAGACCCAAATAGGTCAACTAACGACTGCATTCAGTAGGAGGGAAGGAGGAAAATTACCTAGTCAACCCGAGAGCAACCCAAGAGGGCAATTTGTGATTGAATGTTCTAATACCCCAGAAGCTTTTTCTGAACATGCCAAATCAATCATGACTTTGAGAAATGGGAAGGTCATTGAACACACTAGTAAAACCAATGAGATCGATCCTAAACCTTTAACCGAATCTAAATCACCCAAGAACAAGAAGGACCTTAAAATAGAGAAGGAACCAACTGCACCGGAATCATCTTACTTGCCTAAAGCCCCATTTTCGGATGCCCTGAAAGCTCTTATTCCTGCAAATAAGAAGGGAGGAAAACTCGATGAGATGTTGGAATTGTTTAAGCAAGTCTAAATTAATCTTCCCCTTCTAGATGCAATCAAACAGGTCCCTGCTTATGCCAAATTTTTGAAGGATTTGTGCACCCAAAAATGTAAATCTAGATCACAAATCCCAAAGAAAATATGCCTCACCGAACAGGCTAGTTCTGTCTTCCAACATGCCACTCCTCCAAAGCTTAAGGACCTAGGAGCCTCCATCATTTCCTGTGTTATAGGAGATTATCACATTGAAAAAGCTCTTCTAGATTTAGGGGCAAGTGTGAATCTTTTACCTAGTTTGGTGTATGAACTTTTTGGATTCAGAGAACTGAAACCCACATCAGTCACACTGCAGTTAGTCGACAGATCAATTAAGGAACCACATGGAATGCTTGAGGATGTCTTGGTCAAGGTAGATGAGTTTTACTTTCCAGTTGATTTTTTGGTTCTCGATATGGAATTAAGTGGCAACCCCAGATAAATTCCCATTATCTTAAGATGATCCTTCCTAGCTACGGCAAATGCATGCATTAATTGTAGGACAGGAGTCATGGACGTATCATTTGGAAATAAGAAACTGAGACTGAATGTGTTTTGTGCTTCCCAAGTACCATCAATGGATAGTTGCTTCGAAGTAGATACACTAGAAGACATTATAGAAGATGCAACACCCACAATTCTAGCACCTGATCCCTTAGATACTTGCTTGGCTCACTTTGGAGTGTATGACTTTAAGGGATATATGAAAGAAGTTAACACATTGTTGGATACACCACACGATAAAACCACTCCTCCATGGACAATCAAGTATGAGCCATTGCCCACCTTTTGTTGGTTTTATTGCATATGACGTCTGGCTGAAGACGTAAAACTTAGCACTTTTTGGGAGGCAACCCAAATTTCTTCTATTTTGTTTTAACTGATCATCATTTTTTTTTAAGAATAAAAGACCGCTCTGTATGGAAGAGTCTATCAATAAACTTGACGTCTGGCTGAAGACGTAAAACTTAGCGCTTGTTAGGAGGCAACCCAATGATTTCATATTTTTTTTACTTTACTGCAGCTACAGAAATTTAGAACAAGAGCCTATTAATCAATGAAGCTATCTTCAACTTTCGAAGCAAAATTATCCCAGGTGCATTCTCTCCTTTTATTTTCTTTACTTTCCTACTCCATGAGGACAATGTAGATTAAGTTGGGGGGGGAGGAAATTAATCAAATCCTCGAGTATGGTCAGAAATAATTAGTTTTGTGTATCCAAATTTTATTTTAATTAAGAGTCAATTAGGCATCCTAAACAATGAATGATTAATGGTCAAGATAATTTTAGAGATACTAAGAAATAAATTATTAAAAAAACCTAATGAATGGTAGGGTTTAGACTAGACCAAATTTTAGGAGTGATTCTACAACCCTCTTCGTACTGATCTCAATAAAGAATCTGCTTCATGAGAGATTGGGTGGAAAGATCGAGATATGCAAAAATTTTTCTTAAAATATATTTTTTATTTAAAAAAAAAATATTAGTTTTCTACTGAGTAACCGGGCCCTTTCGCCTAAGTAAGCGTTGTGGTTCGTGTAAAAAGGTAGGCAATGTTAAAAAAAAAAAAAAAAAAAAGAGGGACTAAATTGCAAGAAGATAATAAACCTCTTTCCCATTAAGTTAGAGGATTTAAAGAGTAAAGTGGGGAGTTGGTGAAAGAAAAGCTCTTGAAATTTTTTTAGTTAATACTCAACCACTAATTGGGTCAAATTGATAATCCAATGAAATATCTCTTTAATGGTCTGACCAAGTATCATCTACCTTTTGGGATGCCTAACCTAATTTTGATTCAAGACCGAGTCGGTACACAATGCTGATATATCTATTTTACTCGAGGACGAGCAAAATTCAAGTTGGGAGGTGTGATAAATACTTAATTTAAGTCATTTAAAGTAAAAAATTATATTTTATTTATTTTATTTATTAAGAATTTGATGTTTTTTTTTATGTTTTACAGGAAAGGTAATCGCCGATACAAAGAGTCCGATTCATAGATCAAAAAGATTCAAGTTTGAAGAAAATTGGACTTAAAATAAAATTAAAATAAAAGAAAGATGCATACGGTATTATAGAAAATGAAGATACTATGCAAGGAATCCAAAAGGATATAGATATCTTTGTGAAGAAACAAAAGTTTCTTTTTGGAATATGAAAAATTGTTTCACGTTGAATTCTCTCCTGGGCGCGCGAGTGGGCGTGGCGTGAGCTTGTGGGCGCATAGGTGAGCACGGATGCGGGCAGACGGACGCGTGAGGCGTGGACGTGGGGAGG
The DNA here is from genome assembly GCF_000442705.2 of Elaeis guineensis. Classification (NCBI taxonomy): domain Eukaryota; kingdom Viridiplantae; phylum Streptophyta; class Magnoliopsida; order Arecales; family Arecaceae; genus Elaeis; species Elaeis guineensis. Next base: position 44,697,833 of record NC_026004.2, read on the forward strand.
ATGCGGCGTGGACGTGGCGTGGGCGTGAGCGAGGGCACGGGTGCGGCATCGCGCGAGTGTGGGTGCGCGGCAGATGGGTTCGCAAGAAATTTTTGATGGCGATCGAACAGATACTTATTAAAGGAAAAAAATTAATATTTAGAAATATTTTGAAAGGAAAGATTTATATTTTCCTTAGTCCCACATCGGAAAATCATGTAAAACTCCTCCCTCCTAACACCTATAAAAAGATTTTTGTACTCCCATTGGAGGGGGAGCCCAAAGATTCTTTTAGAGCCTTGCATAGAGGAATAGAAAGGGACTACTTCATGAGCAGCTAGGCTAGCAGTCTCGAGAGTGGAGAAAAAATTTTGTAACAACACAGAGATGGTTTATTGTTCTAAACTTTTCTGTATTTCTTTATATGCAATAAAGATTATGCTTTTTATTTAAATTGTCATGAGTTCTTTATTTGTTCCCTTTCATATGCTTTTATTTATGCTTTCTTGTTAGATTAATATTAGGAACAACTTTTACTTTTCGGAGACGCACCGTGATCTACGGATACGGGGTGTGCCGAGGAAAGAAGAGTTGTTTACCTAGTACTTTCTGGAGATGCATCGTGATCTACGGGTACGGGGCGTGCCGAGAAAAGATAGGTATTTTTTCTAAGATTAATCGCATATATTTAATTAAAAAAAGAGATACAACTCTGCTAGTGCGAAATTAATTCAAAACTCCCGAGCTCTTTATTTTCTAATTACATCAATTTTAAGATAATTTACTTTCTATATCAAAAACAATATTTCTTTCTTTTATTTTGTAATCTCAACTTAGCCCAAGGTCCCTGAGGATACGATCTCGACTCATCCTACCTATGTAGTGAGTAGAGTTATTTTTGGTGCTATCGATGACTACGCATCAGACACATATGCCAGGTAAGTGAGATCGGTGGAAAGGATATGCCATTAACTCGACAAGAACGCATTCGAGTCGAGTAGCTCCTAATTAAAAACCATTCGATCGCATCTGCCCAACTTACCTTAGACATCAAATTATCGAACCAGAATCAATTGGGTTTGTCTATAATCCATGCTCTAACCACTGAGCCAAATTAGGTCTTAACTTGATCAAGTCACATCTAAATGTGATTCAATCTTGACCTAGACTTAATCCTATTAGGCTGGTCAATTATTAGCTTTCATGATCCCACCTAATCAACTTTTGATTCGGTTTGATCAACCGCTAGACCTAATTGAGCTATCCAAGCCCGAATCCAATTTTATGAAAATGACTTAGATCTAAAATTTTTAATTTTAGATCTAATTTAATTTCATAAGCTTAATTCATTAATTAAGTCTTGAATTTATAAACAAAATATGTAAAATAAATCCTAGAGTTTCAGGATCTAGGATTTTGTAGAAAAGTAAGTTTGATTTTTGATTAAGGATGAACGTGCAGCACCCCTACACGCCATAAGAACACCCCATTGAATGGGAGGAGAGGATCTTAAATTCTACTTTGTTCTTATGACTGGACGGCCATGAGAAACACCTTAATCAGAAATATTGATTTAACTACAAAACTAGTTAGATCTAAGTTACATATCACATATATAATTTCAGATCTAACTTATACATGCTTTGCATACATCTCATATATTAAAATCTGATCTAATTAGCATGCTTTCAGATCTGATACATCACATGTAACATCTGAAAAGTAAGATTTAAATTGAACTTATTCAATTTAAATCTATTCTAGACAGTTACTAGAATAATTCTATAACTAGTCTAGGCATGCAGCAGATCAATCTTATAAATTAATTAAATTTTATTTTTTATTTTTTGATCTAAATATAATATTTATAACATCAAAAAATTAGATAATAAATTAGATCTAATTTATATTTTAATCACATTAAAACATAAAACTTCAAGACTATTCATAGTTTAAACTATTCCTAGTCTAATCATGCATCTCATACATATTAGATCTACTTAGATTTAATTTTAAATTTTTTGATTTCAGATTCAATCATATCTGATGTGACATCTGAAATTCATTAATATTAAATAAATAAAAATAAAAATTAGATCTAAATTAGATCTAAAATTGAGCCATCAACCTGGCTCTGATACCAGTTGAAGGAAAGACCATTTTTTCCTTATAAGATCTTCTAGATCTAATGAGATCTGGGGTGGAATATTTTTAAAAAAAAATTATCTTACTTTATTTTAGATCTAAGGTCTATTAGATTTAATTTTTATTATCTGATATTTAATCTAAAATTAAATCTAAAATCATAAGGAATAAAAAAATACCTATAGGGTAACTAGATTATCCTGTAGATGATCGCAGCAATGCTCGAGGTTCAAAAATAGCCATGCAGTTGCCTAGCCTCTATCGGTATCCACTCAAGTAGGATCTAGATCATCTTCTCCTTACAAATCTTTGCTCCAAAAATTAAATCTAGATCTGATCTGGAAGATCTTCAAAAGATCTTCTGAAGCTGGAGCAGCAGCTTCTCGACAAATCCCTGCAGCCTTTTGATCAGGGAGCCACCACGCCTTGGACAAGCACCAGATGGATGCCCAACTTCTTGGACATGAAGAGGGGAGAGAGAAGACCAGAGAGATATAGAGAAGTGGAGGGATATCAGGCTTTTGCTGAGGATTGAGCAGATTCTCTAAACCCTAGGTGCAGATGGGGTTTAAATAGACCTTGCTGCGTCATGCAATGCCACATCATTCGACCAATCAAAAAATTTCAATTAATTTTGGAAAAATTCTGATTGGTGGAGTGATGTCATCTGATCATATCAAATAAAAATCCCACCAAACCCTCCTATTATTGGCACCAACACTGGATAAACATAGTGACATTGGCGCCCAACAGTTTGAGTCGATCAAGGCATAGAGTCCTCATCTCATGGGATTCTATCCTTATCCACTTGTGGTGCATGCCTAATCTAATCTTGGCACCTACTTTGAGGCCTAATTTAGTAGGTGGACACTCCACAAAAACTCTCCAATGACCTCTTGCTAAGTGGCCTTCAGTTCAAGATCCATAAGTCAACATTTGATCGATGTCCTAAAACAAAAATGATAGGTGACAAAAATTGGCAGGTGTTATCTTAAATTCATCTCATGAATTAAGACAAGACTTTTCTGAGCTGGACTGGCTCTAGTCAGACTGAGAGAAATCTTATCAAGGTTTTTTGGGTGAGTTAAATCACATTTGGCTCAGTCGAGATGAAAAAGATTGCACGAGGAGAAAGTTAGGCTCAATCGTGTGCTAGCACGATTTCTTTGAACCTAATTGGATCTAATCCAAATCAATCGAACTGGGCTAGCTCAATTGATGATATCCAGATCCTAACTCTTCTTTGTGTGCCCAGTTAGATTCATTTCTATATGGTAATGAGACATGTCGTAATCTCATCATCGAAACTGCTTTCGATGGACTAAAACTCTTCTGATTCAGACAATTAGAATGATCGATCATCAAAATCATTCTAATTGCTCCCAAAATCCATCAGTGACACCTAGCAGTATATGGTGGCAATCCATCAGAAATGAAGATGAATCTCTCGATGCAGCTACCTGTGTGATTGAGTTCCTCTATTATGAGTCCCGACTAAATTAGGGTTAAGGTGAACTCATCAAATCCAACATCAGTCATATGAATCAATCGATCGATCTGAGTCCGATGTGAAACCCCAATAAAATTTTTTTTTTCATTATTTCACTCTGCCATGGCCATAGGCTTAAGAACTCGATCTTTCAATCATCATAGGACTACTCCTCTCATCTATCAAGGTTGATAGATCCCATCTTGGTGCATTCTGATTCCTACAATGAATATACTACAGCCAACATACACCTCAGGGTTTCGAATGGCTAGGAGACCGAATTTGTGTAGTCAAACTATAACACACTCAAGATGAACTGTCGATGCACCTCAGGTCAAAGAACTAGACACACAGCTGCAGCGTCGAACTAGTCATCGACGAGAAGGTAGACTTCCTTATGACTGCTCGAGGTGGTCACACTCAGTACTCTCATTCTCAATGAATACTTATACTCTCGCTCCGATATCTCTACACCATAGACTCAAGACTCATCTGTCCTAAGAAAGCGATCGTACACTAACCTTTCGGATCGATCACCATCCTCGTGATGATCCTATGGTCAGGAGCTGTTTATGAGTTCGTTATGTAAATTCATACCTTAAATTTTCAACTCTTGAAAATATGAATTAACATTCCTACTAACTCAAAGGATATATCACAGACATAATGTACACAATGTGATAGTAGAATAACCTTTTTATTCATTTATAGTCAAAATTATAAATTTACCCTTATATTTATATAGAAATGTGTCAGCCAATCTAGCATCTAGAGCACACATCTAACAAAATAATCATGTAATAAATAACCTAGGCTCTGATACCAATTGAAGGAACCAGATTTAGGGTTTCAAGGTCAGATCTTGAAACTTTTTCTACATCTGACAGTGAAAGACTAAAATAAATTAAAATTTATTTTATAAAATTAAAGAATTCCTAGATCTAAGATCCTATTACATGATTATTATATGATATTAAATTAAAAATTAAAATATAAAGAGCAAAAACTACATGTTGATCATACCAATATGTTTCTATACTACATCTAATGTATGTAAAATACAATAGATCAGATCTATTACTTGCAAGTTAGACGTTCTAACTTTGCTGATCTGGGCTTAAGAATGATATTGTGAGCCGTACATATGTCCATCCTCTAGAAGTCATCTACACAAGCCCACGAATCACGATCAGAAGTTTTGATCCAGAAAATCAGCACAGTATGCTAGTACTGTGCTGATCCTTTTTCGATGGTCGATCAGATACCTCTTTCTTCTTGATTTGGACTCTTTCAAAGATGAGAAGTAGGAGAAGGAGTTTTAAATATGAGATACTCTTAGAAAACTCACATATGAAGGAAGGGAAGAGGTGAACACAGCAACCCTAGAAGAAGACCCTCTTCTTCTCTTTGCTCTCACCTAGACACCTAGCTTTGTGTATATTATACCTCCATGCTTAAAAACTCTTTATCCCTAATTTTCACACACCCCAAAGGTATCTAAATGCTCTATAATTTACAAAAATATCAAAATAATTCATTTTAAATAATGAGATATGAAGAATCCTTGTCTAGGTTAAATACCTAGTCAAGGAAAATCCAAACAGGGCAAGACAAGTAGTGCCCAACTCGTGGGTGCCCCCTCCTTCTTTTTCTACCATGGACCACCAGAAAAGGGTGCACAATATGTGCCATAAAAGTCACAAAAATTTCAAAAAAAATCTGAGTAAAATCAATGCCATAAGGAAAGAATTTTGGTTTCCTAAAATTTTATCTCATAGAATTTGAAATCCAAACTAATTCCTACTTTGACTTGGTCCACAACCACATTCCATGTAAGAGAGAAAGAGAGGAAAGCTTTGGGTGTGTATGAAGGCTTGGGAGAGAAGGTTTTGTCACACAAAATAAGAGAGAGTGGGCGTGGGGGGCTAAGGTGGCGCAGGGTGGAATCCTAGTCTTACTAGGATTCAATCTATGACTTGTTCAAATTTGGTTTCTCAAACCAAATCAAACCAAACCCAAATCAATCCTATTAAAATAGATCTTAACTAAATTAAGAATCTAATTTAATTAGATTAAATTAGATTTAAATTTGATTTAATTTTCTAATCGAATTAGAAATTAGGTTGACCCAAGTCCTAATTGAACTAGGACTAGTTTTTCCTTGCACTTGACTTATCTAATAAACCAATTGAACTTGATCCAATCAAATTCAAACTAAATATAATTAAATTATATTTAATTAAACTTAATCTCAATCCATTGGCTTAATCAAATTAAGCTAATTAGAAATCAAATTGCTAACCGATCCTCCTGCAACACTTGCACTAGGTTAAATGTCAATCGTTTTAATCGTTTAACCCTAGAATGATTCTTAATCGTTGATCAACCATCCGATTGGATTGTGAACTCTAATGTGTATGATCTCATAGGTCCAAACCTAAGTCAATAGTATAGAAATAAATTCTTGTACCAATCAAAATGACCATTTAGCAATGGTACCCGACGGTCGGATAGGTTGAATGTGTAGAACAACATCCTTAGAATCCATACGGATATAGTTTTCATATAATTCATCCCCTTGATCAAAATACTCATAGGATACCTCAGAGTTCAACTGTCAACTCTGATCAGGTTGTCTACATTATATTTTAAAATATCAAATCTATCTGATGGATTATCCTGGCCAAGGTTTTGCTAAATTGAAATATAGTGACTCATTCTTCTCCAACTCTTGGAGTGGTCAATCCCATCTCGATCACACTCTGATTTTGCAAGTACTTGACTATGCCTAGAAGCCTTCCGTCACTGAATTAGAAATTCAGTTAGTCCAGTACCAAAGCACAGTGAGTTGCTTGCAAGTCACTGAGGCGATCTCAGATCTAAGGGACACTTATACCTATATTCCATCAGAGACATTCTCGACAGCAGAATGCTCTAAAATTGATCACGTTCCATGATGATGTACCCTTACATCTCATCTGTATGCCATACCAGTGTCTCCATACTCCTTGGTTAAGAGGATAACCAACCCATATGGCCTACAATAACCTATGCTCGATAGAAGCTGTCGTCCTTATTAACAGCCCATCATTTGGTCATGAACAGTTTTAAAGACTAATCGATAAATCCTCTCTTTATCGAATCTAAATAGTCCTAAGGACTTCATCACAACAACGGAGTTTATTAGAAGATAAAAACTTATGATGAAAATATCAAAAATATATTTTATTTATTAACAAATCAATTACAATACAAGGTTGCTCAACCGTCAACAGGTTGACGATTGGCTTTTGGAACATATTTTTCTCCATTGATCAATAAGTCACATTCACACTGGATCTTCATGAAGAGTGATCTTGTAATTTGAGTCCTTGAGATTTAAGTTATGTTCACACTTGGTTCCATATATCTTCTAGTCTGGATTCCTGATTGGAGAAGTTGCTTCTTGACCCTTGATCTTTAAGTCACATTTCTATTAGAATGAAAGCTGGTTGCCTAGTTCACTCAAATCTGATTTGATTTAAGTCTAATTTGAATCGTATGAATCCAAACTCCCAATCACCTGCAAAATAGACTTGAGAGTATCAAATTTTAATAAAATAATATTAATTAGTATAATATTTAGTACCTCTAATGACTTAATTTAAGTGTTCATCACACCTCCCAACTTAAACTTTACTCGTCCTTGAGTAAAGAAAGAATTTAATGCTAGATATCTTTTTAGCTTAGAGTTTTAAGTTTTATCGAGCAACTTTTTTTTTTCCATAGGGTCATTGATGTTCAGTAGAGTGAGAGTGAGGTATGTCATTGAGGTATTAGTACTTAACTAATATAAAAATTAAGTGTAGAATATTAAACTTTTTCTAAACTTTTTCTAAATTGCTCCTATCTGTATCTCTAAATCATTTATCTTTACATGACCGAGTGTATTTTTACTTCCATCCTGTATTTATTATAAAAATATCTTCACATTATCCATTTTCTTATGCGAACCACAATGCTTACTTAGGTGAAGAGGCCTAGTTACTCAGTGGGAGATCAATGTTTAGACTTTGCTCTTCTTTTTTTTTTTTAATGTTGATTGCTCTTAAGTGTCTTAATCCCTTAAGCTTTCTGTCTGATCTATGTAGTAAGTTTTTAGCCAATGACTCTCAAATCAGATGATTTTAGGATACTAGGTATAAAATACCTCTCAGACTTACTTACTCGAATCAAACAGGATACAAATTAAGACTAGCCTCACAACGAGCTTCTTTACCCTTCTCATCTTTTGATGCAAACCTCAATACTTGCTTAGGTAAAGAGCCAGTTACTAGATGAGAAGTACTTGAAAACTATTTTATTTTAATTTTTTTAAATTTTTTTTTGAAAAAATGTATAGTTACTCTATGTTAGCCCATAAGAGATAAATTCTTCTTTGATAAGGGTAAGAAGAATTAGAAACACTCATAGGAAAAAATATTTATATTTTAGATTTAACTCTTTATTAGATTTTTTTAATACTTAATCCCTCAGTATCTCACAAACTCTCTGATCTATGTATCAATTTAAAAAAATTTGCTTAGTTCAACTTGATTCTTAAGCCTAATCGGATGCCTACACACTAAATACTAACTTGCTTGAAGATTTTTTTTTATTTATTCTTTTCCTTAACTTAATTTTTATTATCCCCAATGGAAGAAGAAAATCATAATAAAGTAAAAATAAAATATAACATGGAAGGATACCACTAGAGTTTGATGTGTGCATTCATTTTTGGGTGAGAGATCCTTCACTATTGTGCGTGGAGTGTGCTTGACTCCAGCTGGCGTACACGTGATGCTCCCCCCAACATGGCTAGTTGTCTTTATCGAAGATTCCTACAAGATGAAAAGAAACTAAAAAAATTAGATAAATTGGATTGCCTCCCAACAAGCGTTAAGTTTAATATCTTCAGCCGGACTTTTATTAAGACTACTTCTAAGAAATTGAATTCCCTCCCAACAAATACTAAATTTAAAGTCTTCAGCCAGACTTCATGATTCTACCTATCCTGTGTCGAATATGGGATTGACAAACTTCAATGATTTTGGATTGTCAATCTTAGGAAGACAGCTTGCCACTTCATTATTGATAAAGTCTATTATTTCTTCACCGCTAATTTTCAAAAAGTAGTTCAAAACCCTATTATTATCAATTTTGGAAAGATGGTTTGCAACCCCATTTTCTGTCTCTTATTTATTGAGAGTTGTTTCTATATATTCTTCTAAAATGCTCCTAAATTGGGTTTCTAGATTAGGAGTTGGATTCGATGTACTGATTATTGAGAGCATATCATATGGTCCTATACATACATTCTCAGGTGTGATTGAGGGTGGCTTCAGTTTTGGGACTGATGGCGATTCTAAAGAGGGAGCTATTAGAGCAGATATTATAGGTAAAAGCTTATAATTCTCAGCCCATTAGGGAGTGGTGCTAAAATTGGGTGGCTCTAATAATGTGTGTACATTTTCAACATATCCATCTAGATCAAAATCATCCACTCCAAAAGGATCCCAATATATATGCATTGGGTCCTGAGAAATTCTTCTAGGGGTAGCATGCTCTATTATATCTTTTAGAGATGAAGCCATATGGTAGAATTGGGTTGCTCTGATTAATTTTTCTTTATTTATTTAAAAGAAGAGCGAGAGAAGAAGGAGAGAAGAGAAGAGGAAGAAAGAGAGTTCTAAAGATGAGAATCCCAAGAGAGTCCTAGACCTAGAGATGATAGATACAAAAAATTTAATTTAGGTTAGATATTTTTAATTAGCAATCAAGTAAGTCAATCAATTCTAGATAAGAATTATTCTAAATCTAGATAGTTTCTAACTACCAAGATCACCTTCGAGCACTCCAAGTAGCAGACTAGCTGCTCAACTAGTCAGATAAGTGTAAGGTTGGTGGGGGTCTCTGTGTTGCTTTCCTTAGACATCAATTTAATTAGCAAGGTAAATGAATGAAACCAATTAATGAACTACCTTTCTTCGAGATGTAATCTTTAAACCATTTTTCTAGACATCAGTTAAACGACCAAACTTAATCCGATCCAACTCTTAGGGTTTTTTGTCCTATTGAGCTAAAGAGTCCTTAGGGCCAACGTCTAATTAATTTTAAATTAAAATTTAGGTCAATGCAAATGCAGGATGGTGATTTGTGGGCCAAGAAAGGATGATTAAATCTCTATTTTATCTTATTGAATTAGGTTAAGTGCCCTTAAAGTATTTTATGAAAATATGCAATATAAAAAGTAAGGATGTCCAATACAAGTAAGAAGCTTTTAAGTTTTAATTAATTTTTTTATTTTAGTTAAGTATTATGTGGTGTTTTTTTTTTTATGTTAGGTTATTTAAAGTAAAAAGTATAAAAGATAAATTTTAATTAAGTTAATTAGATTTAAGAGGATTTAGAGAATCTAACTAAATAGGAAATAAATTAAGCTAAGATTAAAAGGCAACTAGGTCTCCTACAAATAAAGCAAACAATCAAATCTACTCTTAGGACAGTAAATTATTTTAAGTTATAAAAAGCAATAAATCACTATGTTAAAGAAATAAAAAATTTTTCTAAAGTACTCTAACTAAAAAAAAGTAAATCTACTACATATGAAAAATAATATAAGGCAGAAATTTAAAGGGAGTAAAAATATGCAATTAAAATAAAGTAGCAAATAAGAAATAATTTTTTTAAAAATTTTTTGATTTTTTTTAGACTCTAAGCAATTGAAACATGATCTCCGACAATGACATCAAAATTTGATCATTATCGTAGGCATCAAAAATAAATCACTAACTTACTACTATATAGATAGTGTAAGTCAAGTTCGTATCCACAGGGATCGTGTTAATAGCAGTTGAGTCATTTAGTTCTAGGTCAAAGAGCAAAATAAATATTGATTATAAAATTACTTAAATTGATAAGAAAGTAAGTAAATAAAAAAAATTAATTAAAGGTTGGATGCAAGTATGGAATAGATTCTCAGGATCTCAACTGCTTTCTTGTTAGATAGCTGGTACCCTTTTTTAACATGTCTTTGCTTGAATTTTTAAATAACAAGAATATAGCCTATTTTAGAGAGCATGGCCCATACCCATAGATCACAATCCATCCTTTAAAGTTATAGGCTAGTCTAAATTATCTAGATAAACTAATAAAGTTATGATCAATTCCTGAGCATAGCCTATCTCGCTGAGCATGGGTCGTATTCTTAGATCACGATCCATCTCTACATAATCATAGGCTATTCAAAGAATATGATCTTATATAAAGAAACTAAAGATACAAAAATATAGCAAGTAAAATCAGTCTTTATTTCATATTAAAAGAGAAATACAAATGATTTAAAAAGAAAGAACACTGTCAAAATGAGATTACATAAATCTCATGAGAATGTGACGACTAGTCGGCCATCGAAAGATTCTTTACCATGATCTACATCCTAAACTTTAGAAATTCCTTTCTTAGGATTTGGAGAAGACCTTCAACAGCAAGTTGAAGAGATTTGGTAGAGAATAGGTTGAGGAAAGTGGGTATGGAAGAGGTTGGAAGGTGGAAAAGGATTGCTGAAATTTCTAGGCTGCAAAGGAATAAAGTTTTGAAAGACTTTTTGGAGGCTTTTGGATGTAAAATTTTCATGGTTTGTAGGGGACTGATGGAGGATGGTAGAGTTTGAGGAAAAAAGATTGAACCTATGGCTGGTAAAAAGTCTGAGAAGATAGGGTTGGCATAAAGAAGGGCTATAGTGTGGAACCTAAGGCTATAGGGATTTGGACGTGGGGAAGGCTTGGAGGAAGAAGAGGATCCCCACAAAGAGGTTGATGCCAAAGAGAGGAAGAAGTTGTATGTATTTATAGGGAAGAGAGAGTGGGCATAAGATGAGAGAGGGCTAGAGTTTTGTAGCGTGTAAGAATTAAAGGGGGCATAGGGAGGCATGTAAGAAAGAAAGGATGGGACATGAGATCTTAAGATGGGCAAGTGTATTGTTACTTCTGTCCTTCATTTATTATAAAAATATCATCACATTATCCAATTTTTGATGTGAACCACAATGTTTACTTAGGCGAAGAGGCTCAGTTACTCAGTGGGAGACCAATGTTTTGACTTTGCTCTTCTTTTTATTTTGTAATGTTGTACTACTATTGAGTGTCTTAACCCCTTAAGCTTTCTGTCTGATCCATGCAGCGAGTTTTGAGCTGATGACTCTCAAATCAAATGATTTTAGGGCACTAGATATAAAATTTCTCTCAGGCTTACTTACTCGAATCAAACAGGCTAGAGTTAAGACTAGACTTACAATGAGCTTCTTTTCCCTTCTCACCTTTTGATGCAAACCTCAATGCTTGCTTAGGCAAAAGATCGATTACTGGATAAGAAGTACTTAGAAACTATTTTATTTTAATTTTTTTATTTTATTTTTTATTAAAAAATATATAGTTACTCTACGCTAGTCCATAAGAGGTAAATTCTTCTTTGATGAGGGTAGAAAGAATTAGAAATGCTCATAGAAAAAAATATTTATATTTTAGACTTAATTTTTTATTGGATTTTCTTAATACTTAATCCCTCAGTATCTCATAAACTCTCTGAACTGTGCATCAATTTTAAAAAATTTATTTAGTTCAGCTTGATTCTTAAGCATAATCAGGTGCCTATACACTAAATGCTAACTTACTTGAGGACTTTAATTTTTTTATTTATTCTCCCTCCAACATAATTTTTATTATCCCTAATGGAAGAAGAGAATCATGATAAAGTCAAAATAAAATGTAATATGAAAGGATACCACTTGAGTTTGATGTGTGCATTCATTGTTGGGTGAGAGGTCCTTCATTGTTGTGTGTGGTGTGTGCTTGACTCCAGCTGGCATGAACGTGATGCTCCCCCTAACTTGGCTAATTATCTTTCTCAGAGATTCGTACGAGATGAAAAGAAACTAAAAAAAATAAATAAACTATATTACCTCTTAATAAATGCTAAGTTTAATATATTCAGCCAAACTTTTATTAACACTACTTCTAAGAAATTAAATTTTCTTCCAACAAGTGCTAAGTTTAAAATCTTCAGTCAGACTTCATAATTCTATCTATCCTGTATCGAATATGGGATTTGTTGGTGCAAAAATCCACCCGCACCGGAGAAGCTGGAGTCGAGGGAGTCGCGGTCACCGTCGGGACCTGCAAAAGAAGTCTCAACCGGAGGTGGGGTTGCTCCGGCAAGACCCTCCGACGCTCAAGTCAGTTCTCTGCCTCAACAAGAATGGAGTGCTCGAACGATAATTTCAGCAGAGTTTTGAGATAGTAAATGGAGCTTATAGAGTAACGTATCTGGGGTCCCCCTTTTTATAGGCGGAGGGCACAACAGACTGATAGCGATGTTCATAACCGTCTGGTAGTGGGCCATCCACAGTCAGGAGGAATTTGTTGCGAGGAATAGTGGAGTGGACCCGTGGCCCTCACTGTAGCGCTCCACGTGGAGTCTGCCGCAGGGAGTGGAGTGGCGTCCGTTGTCGCGACTTGCCAGAGGAAGAATCGTGCAGTATCCGTTGCAGGAGGTGGAGCAAGATCATGGGCATCATAGCGGTCTGCAAGGGAATAGCGGAGCCGCACGAAATCTGTCGCAGAAAGTGGAGCAGGATCATGGCCGTCATAGCGGTCTGCCCGGGAATAATGGAGCCACGCAGAATCCATCGCAAAAAGTGGAGTAGGATCATGGCCGTCATAGCGGTCTGCCAGGGAATAATGGAGCTGCGTGGAATCCGTCGCAGGAAGTGGAGCAGGATCGTGGCTGTTGCTGTGTCACACCAGGGAGTGCAAACCCGTCGGTTGAAGTTCGGCTGGAGTGTCTGGTGGTTAGTTATCCACTTGAGAGGAGCCTGAAGTCCGACCCAAGTAAGAGTCCGGACGAAGTCTTCCTTTAGCCGAGGTCGGGGATGAGGCCCGGCTCCCGCAGGGGTCCGGGCGAAGTTTTCTTGCAATCAAAGTTAGGGGCGAAGTCCGGCTCCCATAGGAGTCCGGACGGAGCTTACCAGCGGTCGGAGTTGGTGACAGAGCCCCGCTCCCGTAGGAGTCCGGGCGGAGTCCGCTTGCAGTCAGAGTTGGGGACAAGGCCCGGCTCCCGTAGGAGTCCGGGCAGAGTCCGCTTGCAGTCAGAGTTGGGGACGAGGCCCGGCTCTCGTAGGAGTCCGGGCGGAGTCCACTTGCACTCGGAGTTGGGGATGAGGCCCAGCTCCCATAGGAGTCCGGGCGGAGTTTACCTGTAATCAAAGTCGGGGCGAAGTCCGACTCCCGTAGGAGTCCGGATGGAGCTTACCAGCGGTCGGAGTTGGTGACAGAGCCCGGCTCCCGTAGGAGTCCGAGCAGAGTCCGCTTGCAGTCGGAGTTGGGGATGAGGCTCGGCTCCCATAGGAGTCCGGGCGGAGTCCGCTTGCAGTCGGAGTTGGGGACGAGGCCCGGCTCCCATAGGAGTCCGGGCGGAGTTTACCTGCAATCAAAGTCGGGGCGAAATCCGGCTCCCGTAGGAGTCCGGACGGAGCTTACCAGCGGTCGGAGTTGGTGACAGAGCCCGGCTCCCGTAGGAGTCCGGGCGGAGTCCGCTTGCAGTCAGAGTTGGGGATGAGGCCCGGCTCCCGTAGGAGTCCGGGTGGAGTCTGCTTGCAGTCGAAGTCAGGGCGAAGTTCGGCTCCCGTAGGAGTCCAGACGGAGCTTACCAGCGGTCGGAGTTGGTGACAGAGCCCGGCTCCCGTAGGAGTCCGGGCGGAGTTCGCTTGCAGTCGGAGTTGGGGACGAGGCCCGGCTCCCGTAGGAGTCCGGGCGGAGTCCGCTTGCAGTTGGAGTTGGGGACGAGGCCCGGCTCCCGTAGGAGTCCGGGCGGAGTTTACCTGCAATCAAAGTCGGGGCAAAGTCCGGCTCCCGTAGGAGTCCGGACGGAGCTTACCAGCGGTCGGAGTTGGTGACAGAGCCCGGCTCCCGTAGGAGTCCGGGCGGAGTCTGCTTGCAGTTGGATTTGGGGACGAGGCCCGGCTCCCGTAGGAGTCCGGGCGGAGTTTACCTGCAATCAAAGTCGGGGCGAAGTCCGGCTCTCGTAGGAGTCCGGATGGAGCTTACCAATGGTCGGAGTTGGTGACAGAGCCCGGCTCCGGTAGGAGTCCGGGCGGAGTCTGCTTGCAGTCAGAGTTGGGGATGAGGCCCGGCTCCCGTAGGAGTCCGGGTGGAGTTTACCAGCAATCAAAGTCGGGACGAAGTCTGGCTCCCGTAGGAGTCCGGACGGAGCTTACCAGCGGTCGGAGTTGGTGATAGAGCCCGGTTCCCGTAGGAGTCCGGGCGGAGTCCACTTGCAGTCAGAGTTGGGGATGAGGCCCGGCTCTCATAGGAGTCCGGGCGGAGTTTACCTGCAATCAAAGTCGGGGCGAAGTCTGGCTTCCGTAGGAGTCCGAACGGAGCTTACCAGCGGTCGGAGTTGGTGACAGAGCCCGGCTCCCGTAGGAGTCCGGGTGGAGTCCGCTTGCAGTCGGAGTTGGGGACGAGGCCCGACTCCCGTAGGAGTCTGGGCGGAGTCCGCTTGTAGTCGGAGTTGGAGACGAGCCCGTGAGGGTCAATCCTGTTGAGAACTTCGACTAAGGGTATTTTATACCCAACAGGATTGATAAACTCTAATGGCTTTGGATTGCCAATCTCAAGAAGATAACTTACCACCCCATTATTGATAAAGTCTATTATTTTTTCGTCGTCAATTTTCAAAAAGTAGTTCACAACCCTATTATTATCAATTTTCGAAAGATGGATTGCAACCCTATTTTTCATCTCTTGTTTATTGAGAGTTGTTTCATATATTATTCTAAAATACTCCTAAATTGGGTTTCTAAATTAGGAGTTGGATTTGATGCATTGATTACTCAGAGCATATCATATGGTCCTATACATACATTCTTAAGTATGTTCATGGGTGGTTTTAGTTCTAAGACCGATGGTGATTCTAAAGAGGGAGCTATTGGAGCAGATATTGTAGGTAAAAACTAATATTTCTCAGCCCATGAGGGAGTGGTGCTAAAATTAGGTAGCTCTAGTTTGTGTGCATATTTTCAACATACCCATCTAGGTCAAAATCATCCACTCCAAAAGAATCCCAATATGTATGCACTGGGTTCTGAGAAATTCTTCTAGGGGTAGCTTCCTCTATTGTATCTTTTAGGGTTGAAGCCATATGGTAGTATTGGGTTTCTCTAATTAATTTTTTTTATTTATTTAAAGGAAGAGAGAGAGAAAAAGAAGAGAAGAGAAGAGAAAAAAAGAAAGTTTCAAAGATGAGAACCCTAAGAGAGTCCTAGACCTAGAGACGATAGATGCAAAAAATTTAATTTAGGTTAGATGTTTTTAATTAGCAATCAAGTAGGTCAATCAATTTTAGATAAAGATTATCCTAAATCTAGATAGCTCCTTACTATCAAGATCACCTTCGAGCACTCCAAACAGCAGACTAGCCGCTCCACTAGTCAGATAAGTGTAAGGTTGGTTGGGGTCTCCCGTTGTTTTTCTTAGACACTAATTAAATTGATCGGATAGGCAAATGGAACCAATTAATGAACTACCTACTTTCGAGACATAATCTTTGAACTACTTTTCTTGACACCAGTTAAACTAACCAACCTTAACCCGATTGAACTCTTAGGGTTTCTTATCCTATTGAGCTCGAGAGTCTTTAGGGCCAATGTCTAATTAATTTTAAATTAAAGTTTAGGTCAATACAAATATAGGATGGAGATTTGTGGATCAAGAAAGTGTGATCAAATTTTTATCTTATCTTGTTTAATTGAGTTAAGTGCCCTTAAAGTATTTTATGAAAATATGCAATACAAAAAGTAAGGATGTCCAATATAAGTAAGAAGCTTTTAAGTTTTAATTAGTTTCTCTATTTTAGTTAAGTATTTTATGGTATCTTTATTTTTTTTTATGTTAGGTTGTTTAAAGTAAGAAGAATAAAAGATAAATTTTAATTAAGTTAATTTGATTTAAGGAGATTTAGAGAATCTAACTAAATAGGAAGTAAATTAGGCTAAGATTAAAAGGCAACTAGGTCTCTTACAAATAAAGCAAGCAATCAAATCTACTCTTAAGACAGTAAATTATTCTAAGTTATACAAAGTAGTAAATCACTATGTTAAAGAAGTAGAAAATTCTTCTAAAGTACTCTAACTAAAAAATAATAAATCTACCACATATGAAAAGCAATATAAGGTAGAAATTTAAAGAGAATACAAATATGCAATTAAAATAAAGTGGTAAATAAGAAATAATTTTTTTCTAATTTTTTTGATTTTTTTTAGATTCAAAGCAACTGAAACACCATCCTTGATAATGGTATCAAAATTTGATCACTATCATATGCGTCAAAAATAAATCACTAACTTACTACTATATAGATAGTACAAGTCAGGTTCGTATCTACAGGGATCGTGTTAATAGCGGTTGAGTCGTTTAGTTTTAGATCAGAAAGTAGAATAAATATTGATTAAAAGACTACTAAAATTGATAAGAAAGTAAGTAAATAAAGAGAATTAATTAAAGGTTGGATGCAAGGATGGAATGGATTCTTAGGATCTCAATTGCTTTCTTGTTAGACAATTGGTACCCATCTTTAACATGCATTTGCTTGGGTGTTTAAATAACAAAGATATAGCCTATCTTAGAGAGCATGGTCCGTACCCATAGATCACAATCTATCCCTTAAAGTTACAGACTAGTCTAAATTATTTAGATAAACTAATAAAGTTATGATCCAATTTTCAAGCATAACCTATTTTGCTGAGCACGGGTCGTATTCTTAGATCATGATCCATTTCTACGTAGTCATAGGCTATTCAAAGAATACGATCTCATGCAAAGAAAATAAAGACACAAGAATATAGCAAGTAAAATTAGCCTTTGTTTCATATTAAAAGAGGAATACAAATAATTTAAAAAGAAAGAATACTGTCAAAATGAGATTACACAGATCTCCTAAGAATGTGACGACTAGCTGGCCATCAGGAGATTTTTTACCATGATCTGCATCCTGAACTCTAAAGATTCCTTTCCTAAAATTTGGAGAAGACCTTCAGCAGCAAGAGGAAGATATTTGGTAGGGAATAGATTGAGGAATGTGGGTTTGAATGAGGTTGAAAGGTGAAAGAGGATTGCTGAAATTTCTAGGCTGTAGTCTGCAATGCTACAAAGGGAGAAAGGTTTGGAAGATGTTTTGGAGGCTTTTGATGTGGAATTTTGGTGGTTTGTAGGAGATTGATGGAGGTTTGGGATGGCAAAGTTTGAAAAAAAAAGATTGAACTTATGGCTAGCTAAAAATCTGAGAAGATAGGGTTGGCATGAAGAAGGGTTGTAGCGTGGAACCTAAGGCCATGGGGATTTGGACGTGAGAAGACTTGGAGGAAGAAGAGGATCCCCACAAGAGGGCTGATGCCAAGGAGAGGAGGAAGTTGTATGTATTTATAGAGAAGAGAGAGTGGGCGTGAGATAAGAGAGGGCTAGAGTTTTGTAGCGTGTAAGAATTAAAGGGGGCATGGGGAGGCATATAAGAAAGAAAGGATGGGGCGTGAGATCTTAAGATGGGACGGCACATCTATTTTTTCTTCTTCTTTCATGTGAAAATCCCATGCCAAAAGTAAGTTGGGGAGGCACATATGTTCTAGAATTTTACAAAAGGGGTGGGAGCATGAATAAAGACCCTTAGATCTTCATATTGCTTCTCCTTTGTTGATCAATAAATCGCGTTCACACTGAATTTGCATGAAGGGTGATCTTTTAGTCTGAGCCCTTAAGATTTAAGTTGTGTTCACACTTGATTTCATATATCTTCTAATCTGGACCCTTGATTGGAGAGATTGTTTCTTGACCCTTGATCTTTAAATTGCATTTCTATTGGAATAGGAGCTGGTTGCCTAGTTCACTCAAATCTGATCTGATTTGAGTCCAATTTGAATCGTATGAATTCAAACTCTCAATCACCTATAAAATAGACTAGAGAGCATTAAATTTTAATAAAATAATATCAATTAATACAATATTTAGTACTTCTAGTAACTTAATTTAAGTATTCATCAGATGCACATATGTTGGTCGGCCAAAGTTGGGCCTGTGTGCAGTCTGTGTGGATTCTAGTACCCACTAAAAGAATTAAGATAATTTCTCAAATTGATGGTAAAGGCTACCAATTCGTATGAAATAGTAGAAGAATCTTTGGACTAAAGTTCATATCTTTAGGCTTAATAATTTATATACTAATTATGTTTAGGTTTTCCTTTTATGTAGTTATGGCCACCTCCTTGTCCTTTGATCACTGTTAGACAGTAATAAGTTGACAGGATCCAATTTTGATAGTTGGTATCAGAAATTAAAGATGGTCTTAGAGCACAAGCAGATCTTGTACGTACTAATTGATCCAGCAACGAAGGAGCCTATCCCAAATGTGTGAGGTGCAGTATGAGACACTTATTAGAAGTGGCTCAATGATCACACCATGGTGCGTTGCATTATGCGGACTGCGATGAACAACAAGTTCAGTTGCAAGTTTGAGGATGCTCAATTGAAAAAAATATTGTAAGTGTTGAATGAATCCTTCGATGCTCCTGATGACGTTAAGTGACACAAGATTAGTTATGCCGTCTTTAGTGCTCCAATTAGGGAGGGAGCATCGATCATCGATCATATATTATACCTGATCGAACTAATCAAACTCCTGAGCAAGCTCAGCTTTCCCTTGTATGAATAGCTTGGGAAAGATATGATTCTAAATTCTTTATCAAAGTCTTATCTCTCCTTTTTCAGTCATTATAGAATGATGAAGCCTGTAGTCAACTACTATAGTTTGCTGGGGTTGCTGCAGACTTTTGAAAAGAATCACCAGCTCCATAAGGAGATGATGAATTTAGTAGGAGGATCTTCTTTGGCTGGGCATCGTTCCTTTAAGAAAGAAAAAGAAAAATAAAAATAAAAAGTGCAGCATGCTAGAGGTCAGATCAAGAAGTCCAAGTCCGATCAAAGTTAGGCAGAGTGCTTTTACTGTAAGAAGTAGGGTCTTTGGAAGAAGAATTATCCTCAATACATTGCTTCTCTTGACCCAAGTAGGCTGAATAAAAAAGAAAAGTAAGCGGTTGTTGGGCAAGATAATTATATGATAATATCTTGCAACTTCTCTATTTGTGATACTATGACTGGATATTAGATACTGATAGTCCTATTAATATTTGTAATTTATTATAGAGACTTTAGGTCAGTAGGAGATTTGGAGACGGTGAGAGATTCTTGAACATTGAAGATGGAAGATCTGTTTCAGTTCTAGCTTTGAAAATTATCAAGCTTCTATTCAATTCTCATGTCATTGTTCTTAGTGATTATCACTTTTATCCTAATTTCTTATTGAATGTAATTTCTGTAGGCCTTTTGATCAAGAATAGTTATAAAATTTCAATAAAGAAAGATTCTTGTGATATCATTTGAATAGTGTTACTGTAATGAATGGACAATTAAATAATGGCATTTACATTGTATCACGGTCTAGTATAATATACACATCAAATAAATATCCTAGGAAAGAAAATGTCTAGGATGCCTACCTTTAGCATTGTAGGCTTGGTCATATAAATAAGAACAAAATGAATAGATTGACCTAAGAGGGAATCTTCGAAGTCAATGATTATAAATCATTGCTAATCTATGAGTCTTGTCTTTTTAAGAAGATGACAAAGTCACCTTTTAATGGGAAAGATGAACGAGCCTACGAAGTTTTAAGTCTCGTACATACTGATGTATGTGGACCCATGAATATAAGTGTCAGAGGTGGGTATTACTACTTTATTACGTTCACTGATGACCTATCTAGGTATGGATATATCTACTTAATGAAACACAAGTCTGAATTGTTTGAAATATTCAAATGGTTTCATAATGAGGTAGAGAAATAAATTGAAAAGAGTATTAAAACTATTCGATCTAACTGAAGGGGTTAATACCTCTCCAGTGAGTTTCTGACATACCTAGGAGAGAATGGGATTCTCTTATAATAAACTCCTCTTGGGATACCACAACACAATGATGTGTCTGAAAGGAGGAATAGAACCCTATTGGACATGGTTCAATTCATGATGGGCTTTGCTAGTTGTCGATCTCTTTTTGAAGATATGCACTCGAGTTGGCTTGTTATGTACTTAATAGGATTTCAAGTAAGTCTGTAAGTAAAACACTATATGAGATGTGGATTGGGCATAAGTCAGTGCTCTCATACCTTAGGGTCTAGGGATGTCTGGCTAATGTCAAGCATTTGAAAACAGACAAGCTCAGACCTAGGTCTGACAAATATCTTTTTATTGGGTATTTGAAAGAAACTAAGGAATATTATTTCTACTTTACTAGTGAATAAAAAGTGTTCATCAGCTTTAAGGCTATCTTTTTAAAAAAAGAGTTCTTTGGAGAAGGAACTAACATCACTAAGGTTGAACTTGATGAAATTCGATAGATAGAAGAACCGATACAATCTAATGAACCTACAGAACTAGAGTTGATTAAATCAAACCCTGAGCTCGTTGTAGATGCACCATTGAGGAGATCCGATAGAGTACCACATCAACTAAATAGATACTAATTTCTTGATCCAGGATGGTGATCCTGTTGAACTCGATGAGAACAACGAGGATCCGATCATCTACATGAAAAAAATTTATGGTAGTGCAGTACATGCAATTAAAAAATTTTGTATAGTAAAAATAATAGATTAAATAATTTAATCTTAATTATATGTATAAGATTTAATCTTAGACTACCACATCAAGATCTTTGATATGAAAAATATATACTTTAGATCTGAAAATAAAAATCATATCGATCTCATCGATGCTAAAATTCTAGATGTAACTATTAGATCTACCATAGGAATCAAAATAAGCTAGAGATCATTATCAAATAAATTTTAATCTTGATCTCCTCTGATCTAATGGTTGGAAAGGGTGTTCCTCAGGTCACTTACAGCCACACGAAGTCATCTAGCCTCTATAGAAAAATCCACGCAAAGATTGGCACAGATCAAGGGCTCAGAGATGCTAGTCTACGAACAACTTTGACAGCTGACCTCTTTCTTCTTCTACAAGCATCTTAGACATTCCAAAGTGATAGGAGATCTGGAGGAAAAAGAGAGGAGAAGAAGAAGAGGCTCTAAAAATAAAAAATCTATAAAGAAATTGATCATGGGATGTCCAAGAGAGGGGTCCCCTTTTTATAGACTAGGAATTAGGACTTTCCAAGAAAGGATACCATGAATCAATGCCAAAATCTCTTTTTGGAGTCCCCTAAAATTCTAAAAAAATTATTAATATATGGAGAAGAAATTTAAAGTCTCACACATTAAAGAATTCCTTAAGAAAAGTAAGAAAAAAAAATATGACTCCAACAATATACCATATACGAAAAATTTCTTTCCTAGTCTGCATCTTATCTCTAATTCGGATCGCATTCGAATTAAGCAAAAGATAATATTATGACTCATCAGCTATAGCCAACCACCCTTATTGGATCCTCTCTTATGATTCCAAAAATCATAACTCAAATCCAATTAGGCATGGAGAAATTGGCATGGATCCATATGTGGCACAAAAGATAAGGATAGAGTCCTAGTCTGACTTGGACTCTTCATTTTTAATTCAATTCTAATCCAAATCAAATTTGGATTGAAACTACTGATAGAAATGAACCTAATCTAATTATAAATTTAAATATCTCATCAAATTTCTAAGTCAATTAGGAATTAGCCGAGTCCAAACTCTGATCGAATCAGGATCAATTTTTTTCTGCAATCGGGTTTGATCATATCAATCCCAATCTGAGTCGAACTGAATCTAATTCAATTAGACTTGTTCCAAAGCTCTTTACTCAATCAAATTAAGTAAATTAATAATCTAATTACTAATTAACTCTTCACAAATGGTAGAGTCCCAATCCCAGTGGGACTCTCCCACAGAGTCTTAGTCTAAGTAGGACTCTTCACTAGAGTCACAATCTAATTGGACTCTTCAGCCATCAAATCTGATCAAATCTTCTAATGCATGTGACCCCATAGGTTTGAACCTAAGTCGGTAGCATAGGAATAACTTTCTATACCAATCTATGTAACCATCTAGCAATAATGACCCAACGATCGGATGGATCAAAGTGTTGCAAAGCAACCTTCTAGAACCTACTGACGTATGGTTATCGTATAATTCATCCCTTTGATCTAAATACTCAAGGTGACTTAGAATTTAACTGTCAACCCTAATTAAGTCGACCATATTTTATTTCAATCTTTCAAATCCATCTCATGGATTATCCTGGCCAAGATTTTGCTAAATTGAAATACACTGATGCATATCTCTTACCAATTCAGAGGAGTCAATTCCATCTTGACTCACATACCAATTTGATAAGTACTTGACTGCATCTAGTATCCTTCCATTATTAAGTTAGAAACTCAGATAGTCTAATACTAAAGTACAGTGAGTTGCTTACAAGTCACCGTGGTGGTCTCAGATCGGAGAGACACTTATACTCTTACCCTTCACAAGCTACTCTTGATAGTAGAGTGCTCGGCATATGATCACGTTCGATATGAATATACTCTTACATTCTATTTGCATGCCATAACAGTATCTCTACACTCCTTGGTTAAGAGAACAATCACCTCATATGGCACACAATGACCTACACTTGATATCACTATCGTCCTAGTAATAGCGTATCATTTGATCGCGAATAATTTTAAGGACTTAACAATAAATCCTCCTTTGTCAATTAATATATATAGACCTAAGGACTTCATTACAACACAGAAGTTCAAAGATGATCAATTTATAATAAAAATATTAAATAACTTTTATTAATAAAAATTTATATACAGTTTATAAAATGAGCATAATCGTTTAACGATTGGCTTTGGGACATATTTTCCAACAGCTCTCACTTGAATTAAAGCCAATCGGTACAGTATCGTATATCCATTTTTGATTTGTGGTCATCAAACTCCTTGATTCTGAGAGCTTTAGTAAATAGATCGGTCAGGTTCTTCCTTCCATCGATCTTCTAAAGATCGTCGTCACCTCGATCCATGATCTTTTGGATAAGGTGATAACGGTGAAGAATATGTTTGGTGCATTGATGGAATCTCGGCTCCTTGACTTGAGCAATGGCTCTAATATTGTCGCAGTATAACAAGACAAGGCCATCAATGGAGGGTGCCACTCCGAGCTCGTCGATGAACTTCTGCAACCATACAGCTTCTTTCATAGCATCAGATGCTGCGATATACTCTGCTTCACAAACAGAGTCTGCCACAGTATTCTGTTTAGAACTTTTCCAATAGATTGCTTTATCATTTAGGATAAAAATATAACCTGACACACTCTTACTATCATCATGGTCTAACTAAAAGCTAGAGTCAGTGAACCCCACAAGTTTCAAGTCAGTTTCACCATACACAAGCCACTGGTCCTTAGTATTTCTTAAATACTTAAGAATGATCTTTACGACCTTCCAATGATTTTCTCCTGGATCAGACTGGTATCTACTCACTACTCCTAATGAGTATGTCATGTCTGGTCTCGTACATACCAGGGCGTACATAATAGAACTCACTGTTGAAGCATATAAAATTCTACTCATATGCTCTCTCTCTTGAGGAGTTGTCAGACAATCTTTTTTTGAAAGTAAAATTTTTTGACTTATCGAAAGATAGCCTTTCTTGAAATTCTCAATGCTGAACCGTTTCAACATAGCATCTATGTACGTGTATTAAGAGAGCCTGAGCAGCCTCTTAGATCTATCCCTATAGATCTTCATCCTTAGGATGTAGGCTACTTCTCCCAGATCTTTCATGAAGAATTATGACGATAGCTATACTTTTACTCTCTGTAATGCAGGGACATCATTCTCGATTAAGAGAATGTCATCCACATACAACATAAGAAATACAATTATCAAACCATTTACCTACTTATATATGTAGGGTCTTCTCCATTTTTAATGAAGCCATACATTCTGATCACCTTATCAAAATGTATGTTCCAACTCCGAGATGCTTGCTTCAATCCATAAATAGATCTTTGAAGCTTGCACACCTTGGACTCATCTATAGATATGAACCCTTCAGGTTGTATCATATACACCTCTTCGTTCAGCTCTTCATTTAGAAAAGCTGTCTTCATATCTATTTGCCAGACTCTATAGTCCAGATATGCTGCTATCGCAAGCATGATCTGAATGGATTTGAACATTACCACAGAAGAAAATATCTTATCATAGTCAATACCATAATGCTGACGATAATCTTTGATAACCAAACAGGCTTTATAGGTCTCCACCTTCCCTTCTGTGCCCCTCTTCCTCTTGAAGATCCACTTACACCATATAGGCTTTACCCCTTCACGTGGGTCAACTAATGTCCATACATCGTTGACTTTCATGGACTCTATTTTGAATCTCATGGCTTCAAGCCATTTATCAGAGTCAGATCTCTGTATTGTATTCATGTAGGTGATCGGATCCTCATCATTCTCATCGAGTTCGACAAGATCTCCATCCCGGACCAAAAAACCTAAATATTTGTCCGGCTGACACGGTACTCTATCGGATCGTCTTAAGGATATTTGTTCATTGGGCTCCAGGTTTGATCTCATCAAATTTGATTTAGATTCAATCATTGGTGTTGGTTTTTCTATCTGTCGAACTTCGTCAAGCTTGATTTTAGAGGCACTTAATCCTTCACTAAGGAATTTTTTTTTCAAAAAATATGTCTTACTGCTGACAAATATTTTTTATTCAGCAGGCAAGTAAAAGTAATATCTCCTCATTTCTTTGAGGTACCCTACGAAATTACACTTATCAGACTTAGAACTGAGCTTGTCAGTTTGTAATCGTTTAACATAAGCTGGACACCCCTAGACTAAAGTAAGAGAGATTCGGCCTATGTCCTGACCATATCTTATATGGTGTCTTACTAACAAACTTGCTCAAAACATTATTGAGCACAAGACAGGCTATTTCAAGTGCATATCCCTAAAAAAAGATCGGCAGAGCTGCAAACTCCATCATGGACCGAACCATATCCAACAAGGTTCGATTTCTCCTTTCTGAGATGCCATTATGCTGTGGTGTCCCTGGAGGAGTCCATTGAGAGAGAATCCCATTCTCTCTAGATATGTCAGAAATTCATTGAAAAGATATTCACGTCCTCGATCAGACTAAAAAAAATTAATACTTTTTTTAATTTATTTCTCTACTTCATTACAGAACCGTTTGAATATTTCAAACGATTGAGACTTATGTTTCATCAAGTAGACATATCCATACCTAGATTGGTCATCTGTAAACATGATGAAGTAGCTATACCCTCCTCTGGCACATGTGCTCATGGGTTTACATACATCGGTATGTATCAGATCCAACATATCACTGGCTCGTTCACCTTTTTCAGTAAAAGGTGACTTGGTCATCTTTCCAAGCAAACAAGACTCACAGGTGATAATGATTCATAATAGTATTTATCAAGAATTCTTTCTTGAGCCAACCTATTCATCCTATTTTTGTTAATATGACCTAGCCTATAATGTCAAAGGTAGGCATCTATGACATCATCTATTCTAGGGCATTTATTTGAAATGTACATTACATTTGGCCTAGATACAATATAGATACCATTGTTCAACTGTCCACGTAAAATTGTAACACCATTCAAAATGATATCACAAATTTTTTTTTTATTGATATTTCATAATTTGAATTAGCCTAAAGACCTACAGAAATAATTTTTAAAAGAAAACTAGGACAGTAATGACACTCATTAAGAGTAATTTTTTGAGACTCGAATACAAGCTTGATGATTCCTAAAGCTAGAATTAAAACTGATCTTCTAATATTCAGGAATCTCTCACATTCTTCAAATCTCCTAATGATTTGAAGACCCTACAACGAATTGCAAATATGAATAGGGCTTTCAGTATCCAATACTCAGATCATTGTATCTATAATAGAGAAGTTACAAGGTGTTATCACATAAGTACCTTGTCCAGCAACTGATTGCTTCTTCTTCTTTAGCCTGTTCGGGTCAAGAGAAGTGATATACTGAGGATAATTCCTCTTCTAGTGACCCTGCTTCTTGCAAAAGAAGCACTCTGTCTGACTTTGATTAGCCTTGAACTTGGGTTTTTGGGACTGACTCCCAACACCAGGCACCTTCTTATTCTTCTTCTTTTTTCTTTCTTAAGGGGATGACGACTACCCGAAGAAGATCCCTACTAGATTCACTATTTTCTTGTGGAGCTGGTGATCTTTCTCAAAAGACTGTAGCAACCCCAACAGACTGTGGCAGTTGACTATAGGCTTTGTCATTCTGAAATGACTGAGGAACTACAGGTAGGACTTAAGAAGAGAGTTCAAGATCGTATTTTTCCCCAGCTGTTCATGCAAAGGAAAGTTGAATTTGCATAATTTTTCAATCTACTCGATCATGTATAGTACATGATCAATAATAGATGCACCCTCCCTCATCTGGATATTGAAAATGATGTAACTAGTCTTGTGCCACTCAACGTCATCAGGAGTACCAAAGCAATCCCTCAACACTTGAAGTATTTTCTCTGACTGAGCTTCTTCAAACTTCTGACTGAACTCGTCGTTCATGGAGGTCCGCATGATGCAATGAACCGTGGTGCGATCATTGAGCCACTTCAAATAAGTATCTTGGATCGCTCCTCGAATGTTAAGAGCAGGCTCCTCAGGTGTCGGATCCGTTATCACATAAAGGATCCACTCGTACTCCAGGATAATCTTTAATTTTCAATACTAATTATCAAAATTTGGTCCGATAAGCTTCTCACTGTCCAATAGTGATCGAAGTGATAAGTTTGAGGTCATATCTACATACTCAAAGAAAGAACAAAGCTTAATTAGTATATGAATTTATTAATCCTAAAGACTTGAACTTTAGTCTAAAGATTCTCCCACTATTTTATATTTATTGGTAGCCTCTACCTCCAATTTGAAGAATTATCTTAATTTCTTAGTGGATACTAGATTCCACACAGACTACAAATAGGTCCGAGGATGGCTCGATCAACCTATATGCACCTATGGATGGGTTCTCAATCAATTGTTTCTTCAAACAACTTTTAGTATTTAATTTAATCGTAGATTTTATCTCAGTAGGCGATGGGCCTCCACTGAAAGTTTCGGTTAGATCAAACCATTAATATGAACCTACTCAGTGATTCTACCTAATGAGTAATTAGGCCCGAGGATGGCTCGGGCAATCCAACCATTATCAGATAGTTCATCAGAGTCATCATATGATGAATGATAATTTTATCATTCAGAGAGAACATCAGACGGATGACGCCTGCAATATCAATCAGAAATAATGGATCCATTATTACCCACCTTAATGGGAGGCTATGATCTAGTTATCACTATAACCAGCTCATTTTAAAGACCTAATAATTTAGAAGATTTAATCGATTTAGAGAAGAGAGAAGAGAAGAAAAGATCAATCAGTAGACCATAATCCTCCTACTAACTTCACCAAGTCACTGAATCGGGTTAGGTAATGCTGATTGAACTGACACCTAGATCAGTCACACTGATCAACCTTAATGGCATGGGCTAACTCGAATCACTTAGCAATCTAATCAAAATCTAGTTCACCAAATTGGCCAGGTAAGTGAGATTTGTGGGAGGGTCTGCTAAGCTTACCTTAGACACCATCGAAATGGCCAAGTAAGTCGCTCCTAATTAAAAATCATCGATTGAAATGCCAAACTTATCTTAGATACCAATTGGTTAACTAGTTTCAATTTGACCAACCTAATGGTTCAGATTCAACCACTGAGCCACAATCAAGGTCTATTTGGTCTAATCAAAGATATGGATTTGACCATCTATAACTATTGTACTACAAAAAACCTAATTAATCTAATTTAATATTTGGTTAGACTTAATCAATTTCTCTACATGGTCAATCAATTCTTTGATTCTAACTTTAGATCTAATCTAATTAGAAAGAAAGATTTGATTTGAGCTAACCCATGCCCCATATTTTATGCAATATCATTAGATCTAAATCATAATTCTAGATCCAATCAACTTGATACTTAATTCTCAATTAAGTTTTGTATCAATATGGTTAAGGTTTCAAAAATAATTTTTCATGTAAACTTTTTACATCACGTCTTAAAATCTTTTAGATCAAATCTAAATTTTTTATGATTTTAGATCAAAATAATTTTGACTAAACAAGATTAGATATAACTAACTATCTTCACAACTTACATTACATACAACAACACTTAAGGTTTCAAGATCTAGAGTTTTGCAAAAAAATAAATTTTCTCTTTTTATTTTTTTCTTCATGAGACTTCATAGTGGCACCTCTATACACCATGAAGAGCACCCCATTAAATGAGAGGAGAAGGTCATGAAACCCTACTTGCTCCTATGACCGAACAGCTTGGTGATTACCCAATCCGAGTACTTTGCTACTCAAAACATCTAATCTAAATAAATAATAATCAGATTTGAAAATAAACTAATTTAAATTTAATATAAATTATAAATAATCAGATCTAATAATAAAAAATTAGATCTAAAGTCATATTAATTTATATCAAAATAACCTTGCTCTGATATCAGTTGAAGGAAATTTGTGGTAGTGCAGTATATGCAATTAAAAAAATTTATCCAATAAAAATAATAGATTAAATAATTTAATCTTAATTATATGTATAAGATATAACCTTATACTACCATATCAAGATCTTTGATACAAAAAATATATGCTTTAGATTAGAATATAAAAATCACATCAATCTCATCGATGCTGAAATTCTAGATCTAACTATTAGATCTACCATAAGAATCAAAATAAGTTAGAGATCGTTACCAAACAAATTTTGATCTTGATCTTCTCTAATCTAATGGTTAGAGAGGGTGTTCCTTAGGTCACTCACAGCCATACAAAGTTGTCTAGCCTCTATAAAAAAATCCATGCAAAGACTGGGGTAGATCAGGGGCTCAGAGATGCTAGTCTGCGAGCAACTTCGATAGCTGACCTCTTCCTTCTTCTACAAGCACCTTGGACACTCCAAAGTAATAGGATATCTAGAGGAGGAAGAGAGGAGGAGGAGAAGAGGCTCTAAAAATAAAAAATCTACAAGAGAATTGATCATGGGACGTCCAAGAGAGGGGTCTCCTTTTTATAGACTAGGATTAGGACTTTTCAAGAAAAGATGCCATGAATCAATGCCAAAACCCCTTCTTGGCATCCCCAAAAATTTCAAAAAAATTATTAGACATGGAGAAGAAATCTAAAGTCTCACACACTAAATAATTTCTAAATAAAAATAAGAAAAAAATAATATAGCTCCAATAATATACCATATACGAAAAATCTCTTTCCTAGTCTACATCTTATCTCTAATTCGGTCGTATTTGAATTAGGCAAGAGATAATATTATGACTCATTAGCTATAGCTGACCACCCTTATTAGATCCTCTCTTATGATGCCAAAAATCACAACCCAAATTCAATTAGGCATGGAGAAATTGGCATGGATCCAAATGTGGTGCAAAAGATAAGGATAGAGTCCTATTCTAACTTGGACTCTTCATTTCTAATTCAATTCTAATCCAAATCAAATTTGGATTGAACCAATGATAGAAATGAGCCTAATCTAATTAAAAATCTAAATATCTTATCAAATTTTTAGTTCAATTAAAAATTAGCTGAATCTAAACTCTGATCGAATTAGGATCAAATTTTTTTTGTAATCAGATTTGATCATATTAATCCCAATCTGAGTCGAACTGAATCTAATTCAATTAGACTTATTCCAAAACTCTTTACTCAATCAAATTGAGTCAATTAGTAATTTATTTACTAATTAATTCTTCATAAATAGTAGAATCTTAGTTTCAATGAGACTCTCCTGCAGAGTCCTAATCCAAATAGGACTCTTCACCAGAGTCACAATCCAATTGGACTCTTCAACCATCATATCTGACCAAATCTTCTAATGCATGTGACCTCATATATTTGAATCTAAGTCGATAGCATAAGAATAACTTTTTATACCAATTGATGTAACCATCTAGCAATGATGACCCGACGATCGGATGGGTCAAAGTATTGCAAAGCAACCTTCTAGAACCTACTGGCATATGGTTACCGTATAATTCATCCCTTTGACCTAAATGCTCAAGATGACTTAAGGTTTAACTGTCAACCCTAATTAAGTTGATCACATTATATTTTAATCTTTCAAATCCATCTCATGGATTATCCTGACCAAAATTTTGCTAAATTGAAATACACTGATGCATATCTCCTACCAATTCAGAGGGGTCAATTCTATCTTGACTTACACACCGACTTGATAAGTACTTAACTGCACTTAGTATTCTTTCATCATTAAGTTAGAAACTCAGATAGTCTGATACTAAAGTATAGTGAGTTGCTTACAAATCACCGTGGTGGTCTAAGGTCGGAGGGATATTTATATCCATACCCTTCACAAGCTACTCTTGACAGCAGAGTGCTCGACACATAATCACGTTCGATGCAAATATACTCTTATATTCTATCTGCATGCCATAACAGTTTCTTCACACTCCTTAGTTAAGAAGACAACCAACTCATATGGCACAACGACCTGCACTTGATATCACTATCGTCCTAGTAATAGCATATCATTTGGTCACAAACAATTTTAAGGACTTAACGATAAATCTACCTTGGTCAATTAATATATATAGTCCTAAAGACTTCATTACAATACAGGAGTTCAAAGATGATCAATTTGTAACAAAAATATCAAATAACTTTTATTAATAAAAATTTATATATAGTTTATAAGATGAGCACAATCATCTAACGATTGACTTTGGGACACATTTTCCAACACTCATGGATGCAATACAGAGATCCGACTCTGATAAGTGGCTTGAGGTCATGAAGTCTGAAATAAAGTCCATGAAGGTAAATGACATAAGGATATTAGTTGATCCATCTGAAGGGGTAAAATCCACAAGGTGTAAGTAGATCTTCAAAAGGAAGAGGGGCACAGATGGAAAGGTGGAGATCTATAAAGTCCATATGGTTGTCAAGAGATATCATCAACATTATGATATTGACTATGATGAGATATTGTCTCCAGTGGCAATGCTCAAATCCATTGGGATTATGCTTATGATAGCAACATATCTGAACTATAAAATCTAACAAATGGATGTGAAAATTGCTTTCCTGAATAGAAAGCTAGAAGAAAAGGTGTATATGATGCAACGTGAAGGGTTCACATCTATGATGAGTCCATGGTGTGCAGGCTTCAGAGATTGATTTATGGATTGAAGCAGGTATCTCAAAGTTGGAACATATGTTTTGATAAAGTGATCAGAATGTATAGCTTCATTAAAAACACAGAAGAACCCTGCATTTACAAGTGGACAAATGGTTCTATAGTTGTATTTCTTGTCTTGTATGTGGATAACATTCTTTTAATCAAAAATGACTTTCCTGTATTATAAGGAATAAAGGTTTGACTATCATCTTAGTTCTCTATGAAGGATTTAAGAGAAGCATCTTACATCCTAGAGATGAAGATCTATAGAGATAGATTGAAGAGGTTGCTTGGATTATCCCAATTCAAATACATCGATACTGTAATACCTTAATCCAATTTCACCCAGTCCATTTTAAATAGAGCCCAACAAGGCCTTTGCATAGATTTTGAAGCATTTAAAAAAAAAAAAAGAAGAAACAACAGGAAGAAGACTCCCGATGGGAGTCCTCTTCTACGATGAAAGGGAGTTTGAACCAAACTATAGGGCTCCTCTGTAAGAGGAGACCCTCATTCCATCTCTTCCGTGAGCATCCACCATCAAGAAGATGCTGAGATCCCTCTCTCCCTCGCCGATTTTTCTCTCATATTTCTTTTATTGATTTTGGAGGAATCTCTTCATGCCAATGGAATCAAGGCCTTAAATACCACCAAGAGCAAGGTAATTCTTTAAGAAAACCCTCTCTTTGATTTCTTTTTAGGATTTAGCCAAGATTTTTGGACTTTTATCTACTGATTTTTTGGAAGAAAAAAAAAGTAAAATTTTGAAACCCCTGTTTGTGGCCATTCGGTTCATGGTTTTTCGTCGTCGTCTGGCACCGCCCGTCACCATCGGGTGCTGTTCGGGGAGCCACAGCTGCGCTGCCCTGTGCCATAGTTCTGGTTGTCAGTTTGGACAAGCCTCTCATGGAATTGGGAAGGAGAAGAAGGGGCAGCCACGGTCCCTTGTTCCATGTAAACAAGAGAAGAAAAAGAAGAAGAAAAGAAGGAAAAAAAAGAGAAAGAGAGAAAAAAAAAGAGAAAGAGGGAAAAAAAAGAAAATAAGAAAAGAAGAAAGAGAGAAAGTTTCTCTCTCTTCTCTCTCTCCTATCTCTAATCTTAAGTCTCTCTCTAGAATCTGACTCTCTTACTAGAAGATTCATTTTCTCTCTACCTTCTCTCTCTATTTTCTCTCTCTATAATTCTATTTTTAAATTATTTCTCTCTCCTAAGGTTTTCTAGATCTTTGAAAAGATTGATAATGAATTTCATCTAATCAAAAGAAAAGAGTTTGGATCTGTGGTCACGAGGTAGTGTGCTAGCACCCACCTTGATCAGATCATGAACCATTAGATTTGATCATCCATGATTTTATTTTGAATCATCTGTATACTGGTTTAACCATGACTTGATTAGATCATTTTGATTGGACCAATCATGATATTGAACTATGTCATCTGATCAATTTGAATTGTACCTCATAAATTCTCTCTCCTCTGACTTTCTCTCTCTACTTGATTTATGAACTTAATGAAGAAATCTTGACCCTATCACTTTAAAAATCTAATTTGGTACGATAGCCAAACTTTGGACCATCTATGTCTTAATTGAATTTTGACCAAATGAAATTAGATGATCGAACCAATCTGAACTATAGGATGCGGGTATCCATTAATTTTATCTTTCTTAATTATTCATGTCTTTTCTAATTATTGAAATTGATTCTGTATAGGGTTGTGGATGTTTGATCATGGGATATCACGATATGATTTACGAACAAAAGATTTTAGAAAAATAATTTTAGAATTATGTAGATTTATTGGAATACATATGAGGTAAATAATGCTTCATTTTTTCTAGATTTATCGATAAATATGATATATTTTTCTAACATGATTTATGAAATGATGCATGAATTGGATGAAAGATATTTTATTATGAAAAATATCTTATTTTGAAATGTTATAATGAAGTATGATTGAACATATTGATTTCGTTATGCATTACATTAATTGATTTCAATACCACTATTATGTGTTTTCTTATTGAACTAGAATAAGAGATATGATTCATGAAAAATTTTGATATAAAAATAATATGAACTGACAACCTGACTATGTAAAGGATCCCACCAATAGAGATAAATACATTGGCAATTGATTTATCCTGAGGGTTTATGTCGTCAGTGAGATAAGTGACAAACTGTCAGTGAGACCAAATGGTTCCAAAGGACTTTACTGCTAGATGATTCACAATCCACCGCAAGATGATACACTGTGTTATGATTCTATCACAGAAAAAATATAGTCATAGCTCATGGTTGATGAAAAAAACTTAAGAATGAAAGAAATTAAAATCTCAAAAAAAATTTTAATTTTTAAAAAATAAATAAATTTAGCATGAACTATATTGCATAATTGAAATTGATCTCAAATTGATAAACTCTATATGCTTATTTTTTATAAATAATTATTTATTTTATTTTATTATCTAATAAAATCTACTTAAAGTGATCATTGCTTACTGGGCCATCAAGCTCATTACCTTTCTCTTTTATTTTTCAGATTCAGATTCTAAATTACAAACATTGATACTATTTTGGGAGTGAGCTAGAAGCGAGAGACAACAGCGTAGATTTATTGTTATATTTTTATGAAATTATTATTTGAGGTATAACTGATATAAAATATATTGAATATTATTGAATTTATTAAAATATTAAAATTAAAATTTTGATTGTTAAGTTTTAGATTTAAATTATTGACTAATTATTTTCACTATTGCTTTATGATAGCATAATAAGATGCCTTGTATATTTATGGAGAGAGTCCTCTATAAGTATGCAATGGTTAACATGACCTCTAACTTGCGATCTTGGGTCAGAGGCATGATAGATACCGTGCTGAAGCAGTGCAGCAAGAAAAATTTCAAAAAAAACTATCTTCTGATATGCCATGGAATTTTTTTCTCGAAGAAGGATTGTTCGATAATTTCTTAAAAGAGAGAGCATATGAGTAGAATCTCATATACTTCAATAGTGGAATCTATAATATATGCCATGACATATACGAGACTGGATGTTGCCTACTCACTAAGGGTAGTGAGTAGGTATCAGTCTAATCTGGATGAGAACCATTGAAAGGTCGTAAAAATCATCCTTAAGTATTTGAGAAATACTAAGAACTAGTGGCTCATTTATGGAGAATCTGATTTGAAACTTATGAGATTTATAAATTTCAGCTTTCAGTCAGATCATGACGATAGCAAGAGCATGTCGGGATACATCTTTATCCTGAACAGTGGAGTGATCTGCTGGAAAAGTTTCAAGTAATACACCATGGCTGACTCAGTTTGTAAGGTAAAATATATTATGGCATCCGATGCTGTGAAGAAAGCTGTGTGGTTGTGAAAGTTTGTTGGCAAGCTCAAAGTGGCACCCTCCATTGATGGTCTGATCTTACTGTACTGCGACAGCACTGGCACCATTATTCAAGTGAAGAAACTAAAGTCACATCAGTACACCAAGCATATTCTGCATCGCTACCATCTGCTCTAGAAGATTGTGAATCAAGGTGATGTCGAGCCTTAGAAGATTGATGAAAAGAAGAATCTGATCGATCCATTCACTAAAGCCCTCGATATTAAGGAGTTCGATGATCATAAGTTGAAGATGGGTATACGATACTATACCGATTGGCTTTAATCTAAATAAAAGTTGTTGAGAATTATATCTCAAAATCAATCATCAGTCTTTTGATGGTTATAGTCATTAATGGTAATTGTATATGAATTTTAATTAATACAAATTATTTGATTTTTTTATCACAAAGTTGTACGTCTTCTTTTTGAACTCCTATGTTGTGATGAAGTCCCCAATGCGGCAGGCAAGTCTTTGATACCTTGCCGTCGCAACTCCAATTGCGCCCATGGTTGGAGGCCAAACAGAAAATTGAATAGTCTGCTTGCCTCGGACATATCCTTGATATCTAACATAAGAGAGCTGTACTCCTTTACTTACTCTCTTATCGAACCAATCTGCCTCAACTTCTTTAAGGAGTCCCTAGCAACCCATGCTGTATTGCAAGAGAGGAATTGATCCTTCAATTCCTTCTTCAACACCTCCCAAGTATCAATCTTTTGCTTGGTAACATCTTTTGTTCTAATTCTCCATTGGAGTTTGGCATCCCCCACCAAATACATGCTGGTGATAGAGACTTTCTCCTCTTCACGAGCATACGCAGCCTTGAAATATTGCTCCATGTCCCACAAGAAATTCTCCAGATCTTTGGCACTCTGAATGCCATTGAAGGGTTTTGGGTCAGGGACTTTCATCTTGACAGCACCATCTCCCCATGAAGGATTTTGCAAAACTATCTTGAGGAGTCTGACATCAAATGTCATCTCTTCCAAGTGTTGCTACGTCGTTGAGAAGATTTCTTGCAGTGGAGCCAATGTGGCTAGTGAGTTCTCTACTTGTGGCCACAAAGGTTCAGCAACTTCATTTTGAGGCACCCTGATCATTGCCTCCAATCGAGACAATCTTTCACAGATAGCTTCCATGTTGTTGCCACCCATTCACATAAGCGCCACCCCTATGCTCATTGTTTTGGCACTGAAATGGCCAAAATTCCATTGATAGAGCCTTGAAACTGGCTCTGATACCAACTGTCACAGGACTGATTCTCATCCAAAATTTTTTTCAAGAATACAAGCCTTGTGCGGTACTAGACTACTATTTAGTTCAGCCTCTCAACACTCCCTACCCCATGAGATGCACACACCAAGTAGAATGGGGACAAGATATCAAGGCACATAGAGAAAATATCAAGGATTTCTTTTATTTCAATTTCTATATAATTCTAGATAATAGAGACCTGCCCATAGTCTCTCAGAATATCCCATACTCACCCACTCCTACCTGCTACAAGCCAACAAGCATGACATACATAGGTGGTGGACAACTTCCCCCAACCATTGGGAACCAACTTGGAACTATCCCTTATCTGTTTGGAGGCAAACTGTTCCAAGGAGTTGGGAGTCAACCACTGAAAACTCTCCCAAATTGCTGCTGGATAGTAATTGACAAAGACAATCAAAGGCAACCACTGGCCAACTCAGAATCTCATCCAACTGCATGCCAAAGCCTCATGCTACGCGCGCCCAAGTGCCAAGCTGCATGTGCTTGGGTGCCAGGCTGTGCACCCTTGCGAACTCATGCATGCATGCATCTAGCCATGCACACCCATGCATGCATGTTGGTGCCATGCACCCTTGCGCCCTTGCACGTGCACTGCTGCCGCACCCTTGTTGTGCGCATGTGTTGTTGCAACGTGCACCCTGCTATCGCGTGTGCTATTGTTGTGCACGTGCTGCCATGCGGGTGCAGTGCTTGCCATGCACACCCTGCTATGTGGTGTGCCCTGTCATGGCACCTTTGCGTGCACTGCCATGCGCACCATTGCACGTGCCATACCATGGTGCCATGCACTGCTGTATCTTGGCACCTGTCTGCTAGTGCCAATACTTGGCCTAGCCATCTGAGCACCAGACCATGCCTATTCCTTGTAGAGCTCCTGCCAAGCCTCTGCACACTTGAGATTGGCACAGTAAAGACATCAGCTCGTACCATCCCAAAAGCTAGTGAATGGAACTATGACAAACCTCCCCCACCCGAAGATCTCGATGTCCTCGGAGAGAGGCGTGACAGGTAAGTTTGGATTGCCTCTCCAAACTGCCATAATGAAGTTTCTATCTCCCAACTAGCCTCATTCTCTGATTTTCCTTTCTATTGGACCAAATACTCGGTCCTACTATTCTTCTTACTATGTCCTAAAGTCCGATGGTTAAGAACTTTCTCCACCTTCTTGTCAAACTATTGCCTTATTGTTGGTGGGGCTCATTGCACCTAAATCCTTGAAGGATTTGCATCTTCATAAAAAGGATTCCTTTGACTGGCTATCACATAGTGCTTGAGATACTCCTCTAGCAGAGCATTCACCCTTTCTGTCTGACCATCAGTTTGAGGATACTTTGCTGTGGAGAACTTCAATTCAGAACCCATCAATTGGTAATGACTATTTATGAAGATGCAAATCCTTCAAGAATTCAGGTGCAACGAGCCCCACCAATAATAAGGCAACAGTTTGACAAGGAGGTGGAAAGAGTTTTTGACCATCTGATTTTAGGACATAGCAAGAAGAATAGAAGGATCGAGTATTTGGTCCAATGAAAAGGAGAACCAGAGAATGAGGCTAGTTGGGAGAAAGAAACTTCATTGTGGCAGTTTGGAGAGGCAATCCAAACTTACCTATCATGCCTCCCTCTGAGGACGTTGGGATCTTCGGATGGGGGAGGTTTGTCACAGTTCCATTAGCTGGCTTTTGGGATGGCATAGGCTAATGCCTTTGCTGTGCCAATCCCAAGTGTGCAGAGGCTTGGCGGGAGCTCTGCAAGGAAAAGGCATGGTCTGGTGCTCGGATGGCCAGGCCAAGTATTGACACCAGTAGATGGGTGTCAAGATGCAGCAGCGCACGGCACCATGGCATGTCGCGTGCAAGGGTGCGCATGGCAGTGCACGCAAAGGTGCCATGATAGGGCATGCCACACAGCAGGGTGTGTGCGGCAAGCATTGCACCAGTGCGGCAGCACACGTGCGGCAACAACATGCAGCGAGCATGCGCGGTAGCTGGATGCATGCGACAATGGCACATGCACACAGCACGGGCGCGGCAGCAATGCACGCGCAGGGCGCGTGGTACCAGTACGCGCACATGGGCGTGCAAGGTCGGACGTGTGCATGCATGAGTTCACAAGGGTGCACAGCCTAGCATCTGAGCACATGCAGCCTAGCACTTGGGTGTGCGCAGCCTGGGGCTTTGGCGTGCAGTTGACATGTTGGATGGGATTCTGAGTTGGCCAGTGGTTGCCTTCGGTTATCTTAGTCAGTTGCTGTCTAGCAATAATTTGGAGGAGTTTTCAATGATTGACTCTCAACTCTTTGGAGTAGTTTGCCTCCAAACAGATGGAGGACGGTTCCAAGTTAGTTCCCAATGGTTAGGAGAAGTTGTTCACCGCCTATGTATGCCATGCTTGCTGGCTTAAAGCAAGCAGGAGTGGGTGAGCGTGGAATATTCTGAGAGATTGTGGGCGAGTCTCTATTATCCAGAGTTTTGTGAAAATTGGAATAAGAAAAATCCTTGATATTTTCTCTATGTGCCTTGATATCTTGTCCCTATTCCACTTGGTGTGTGCATCTCATGGGGTGGAGAGTGTTGAGAGGCTGAACTAGACAACGGTCTAGTGCCGCACAAGGCTTGTATTCTTGCAAAAAATTTTGGATTCTCTCTCTCTTCTTCTCTCTCTAGGGTCTTTCTACTCTCTCTCTAACTGCATCATGAACCTTAGGATAAATTTGAGATGAAAAGAAGATGACCTGCAATTGCTTCGAAGGTCGTACGGTAGGTTGGATCTCAATCCAGCCCTTATTTGAAATTTATAGCATCTGACACAGTTAATCTATATTGAGTCACTTTGATATGATCTCTGATAATCTCAATCATGGTTGCCTCTTCTGAAGGATACAAAGATTCTCTCTCTACTTTCTCTCTCTCTAAGAAGGTCTATGAATCCTGTATCGAGTCATGCCTTCATCTTCTAGGGACTCATGTTGACTCCAAGAAGATGATTCGAAGCCACTTTGATATCCGTACTGTATGTTAACCTCATTTAGCCATATCAAGTATCTTTCAAATTTATTATTAATGAACCTTATTGATTGATCTTGATCCTGATCCGATCTATGCTTCATGATTCCTTGATCAAGTCGCTTAAATCTAACCCTCAGCTTGGAGATCCTGAATTTTTCTGGTGTCTAGATGGTTTGTTTGATGCATCCAGTCAACAGTCCTTTTTTTTTATGATTTAATCTTATTATATTCATCAAAAAGAATTGATGATGATTTGATATTTTAAATAAGATTAGCTGATTCTTATAATGAAGTCTAAAGATCTAAGATGAATGAGGTAAGTGGATCTTACGCTCTTTATTTTTAAATCTCTATAGTTTTCTTGCATAAGACCTTTTATTGATAAAATCATATTTTTCATAAAATAAGAATCAGCATATGTGATATAAAAAAGTATATTTTATATGAGCATTGATTTCATGAATATATCTTATGAAAATAGCATGGTTATAAAGTATGAATTTTATAATTTTTCTATCTATATATATATGTATATTTTAAGAAAAAGATGTAAAGATTTCAAAAGCTCTCAGATAGCTATGAACGAATCTCTTTGAAAAGGTCGACATCCGAAGCTAGCATCCACACGAAACATGATCCTGCCAACAGATATAAAGTTGGCACATGAAACAGGAACTCTATTGATTAAAAAATATGGTCTTATCATGGGTATAATAGTGATCATAGCATGAATATCTGTGAGTAATATTTTAAAATATGACATGAATATATGACAAGAATGATTTATGATTCATGATTGTGAAATATATATGATTTATGCATGCATGATGGGTTTATAACTTGTTATGTTATATGCTTTATGAAATATTTATTTTTATAATATCTATTATTTTTTAAATATTATATTATCATAAAAAATAAAACTTATGCTTGATCCAGTAAGGAACTACAAGTTCTACTTATTGGGCTAGTGTAGCTCATATTTTTTTTAATTTTTTTTTATAAAGAAAATAGGTTAGGATCGATGGAGGATTTAAGCTTAAGGATTTGCATAGCAAGCTTAAAAATTTGACAGCAGAAGTTTAGTTTATTTTATCATCATGAATTTATAGTTATTTATTTATAAATTTTGAGACTTGAATTTAGTATTATCTTTTGGATTTAGTCACTCTGAATCAATATTGATTTAATTATTTGATAAATAATGAAATTAAATCTTTTATTTGATAAATTTTAGCTGATTATGATTAATTGGCTTCATGTTATCGTGGGCCCCATCCCTCGATAGTATAGCTGTGTTATATCCCAAATTTGGAATATGATATTTTAAGACTATTTTAAATCGATAAAAGAAGATTTATCATTTTAGTTCTTAAATTATTCATGATCAAATGATATGCTATTACTAAGATGATAACTATATTAAGTGTAGGTCATTGCGTGCCATATGGGTTGGTTGTCCTCTTAACTAAGGAGTATGGAGATATTGGTATAGCATGCAAGTGAGATGTAGGAGTACATCTTACTGAATATGATCCTACTGTAGAGTACTCTACTGTCAAGAGTTGCTCACGAAGAATATAGACATAAGTGTCCCTCCAACCTGAGATTACCATAGTGACTTGCAAGTAACTGACTGTGTTTTGGTACCAGACTATCTCAATTTCTAATTCAATGATGAAAGATTTTCAGACACAGTTAAGTACTTATTAAGATAGTGTGTGAGTCAAGATGGGATTGACCGCTCCTGATTTCAGGAGTTAGTGCTACATTGCATTTCAATTCAGCAAAATCTTGGCCAGAATAGTTCTTGTGAGAGTCAAAAGATTTATGAGGTTAAGACACATTATGGATGTACTAATTATGAGTTGACAGTTTAACTCTGAGTCATCCTAAGTGCTGAGAGTTAACAGGATGAATTATATGGTAACCATAGTTCAGGGTTCTTGAATGTTGCTCTACAAACATTGGACCTATCCAGACGTCAATTACCATTACTAGATGGTTGAAAGAAAAATTGACAGTTCAAAGCATGCTTTTTCAAAATTTTTAGTGGAAGACTACAGATTAAACAATTTAATCTATTTGCATGCCCTAGATATGATCTAGAAACTATCAAATTAAGATCATATTATATGAATAAATGCAACATCTGATTTCTATATATGATTGATCATATCAATCATGCCAGCAGATCATATCTGAAACAAGCATACTAATCAAGAGTAGATCCTATCTACTAAGATTAGATTCTTTATCAAAGCATGGGTCAATGATCACTGCTACTGATAGACATGGTAACGAGTTCTTCCTGATGTCGAGTAACCGCACAATATGTCTGACCTCTACTGGTTGTCCACTCGAAGCCCTAATCAGATCATCGTTAAATGGGAGTGCTAGCTCGCACGAAAGATACTGGATGGCTGATTTTTGTTCCTTCCTTCGAATCATTCAGACTCTTCTAGATCTGAAGATGGAATAATAGGAGAAGATAGTGGTGTAGGAAGAGTATAACAAGACCCTCTTATTTTTCTTCTCACAAAATCTAGAGCAGAAACCCTAGAACACCCACCCTAGAACTTACGCCCAATGAGAAAATAAATTTCCTCTTTCTGTTGCATAGAGTGACCCACCCCCTCTCTGCTTCACGCCCCCTTTCACTGAGAAATAATTTTTCATGGTAAAACTCTCATCCTTTATCACACAAAATTTAGAGTTTTTAAGCGGAGATGAGATAGGATAGGATAAACATTAGATAGTTTAGTTCAAATTCAAACCTATTTGAATTCAAAACTTAACTAATCCCATCCTATCCCAAGGGGGTGCAAAAGAGATGTGAGAAACATTAGATTGGCATGGGAAAATATTACACAAAAAATGTCTCTTGCATAGGAAGAGAGGTCGGCGTTTGGGAAGAGTCCAACTAGATTTGAACTCTAA
Organism: Elaeis guineensis; assembly: GCF_000442705.2. NCBI lineage: Eukaryota > Viridiplantae > Streptophyta > Magnoliopsida > Arecales > Arecaceae > Elaeis > Elaeis guineensis. Next base: position 44,740,482 of record NC_026004.2, read on the forward strand.
GTTCTCATTAAATTCAAACCATTTGAACTTAAACTTTTAACCAACCTCATCCTAATCCAAAGGGGATCAAAGAAAGAATGACAAACCTCTTCTAGGTTTGAGAAATCTTTCCTAAAAAATATTTCTCGCATGAGGAAGAGAAGGGCAAAGAGATAAGGTGGCGCAAGGGTTTTAGTCCAAATCCATTTGAACTTGAAATTTATCCAATTAGGTTCTCAACCAAACTAAATTAGGTTAGACCTAACATGGCCATTGAACCTAATCTAATTAGGTAACAAATTATCTCAATTAAATTCTAACCAAATTAAAAATTAATCGAGTTCAATTTCGATCAAATTAGGAATCAAACATCCTTAGCGATTAGGTCATCTCATAACCTAATCAGGTTAAATCTAATTGAATCTAATTCAATTAGACTTGATTCAAATCTTAATGCTCAATCAAATTGAGCTAATTAGTAATCTAATTACTTATCAATTTTTTTATAATTCATCAACTATTTATGAATTAATTTATTATAACTTTTGCATAAGGTTAATCATTAATTGAATTGACGATTATACTTTGAAATGATTCTTAATTATCAATCAACCACATGATCAGTCAGAAATATTTTTTGAGTGTGATCCTATAGGTTTGAATCTAAGCTGATAGCATAAAAATAATTTTTCTATACCAATCAAACTGACCATCTAACAATGGTATCCAATGTCCAAATAGGCCGAATGATTGCTAAGCAACATTCAAGAATCCATTGGCATATAGATAACATATAATTCATCCCTTTGACCCTAATACTCAAGGTAATCTAGAGTTTAACTGTCAATCCTAAAAAGGTCATTCATATTGTATTTCAACTTTTCAAATCCATCACATAGATTATCTCGATCGAGATTTTACTAAATTGAAATACACTAATGCATTAACTCCTACTTATTCGGAGGGGTTAATTCTATCTTGACTCGCACATTGACTTCATAAGTACTTAACTATGTTCAAAAAGTTTTTATCACTAAATTAAAAATTTAAATAGTCCGGTACCAAAGCACAGTGAGTTGCTTGCAAGTCATCATAGTGATCTTAGATCAGAGGGACACTTATATTCATATCCTTCATGAGTTATTCTTGACAACAGAGTGTTCTGCAGTTGGTCATGTTCAGTAAGATATACACCTACGTCTCACTTGCACACCATACCAGTGTCTCCACACTCTTTGGTTAAGAAGACAACCAATGCATATGACATATAATGACCTACGCTTGATATAGCTATCGTCTTAATAATAGCATATCATTTGATCGTGAATAAGGTTTAAGGACTAAACTATATATCCTCTTATATTGATTCAAATAGTCCTAAAGACTTTATCACAACACAAGAGTTCAAAGAAGATGTACACAAAGTGATGAAAAAGTTAAAAAATATTTATTATGTAACAAGTCATATATAATTTATAAATATGAGCTCAACCATCAACAAGCTGACGATTAGCTTTGGGACACAATTCTCAATAACTCCCACTTGGATTAAAGCTAATCGGTACAGTATCATATACCCATCTTCGATTTATGATCTTCAAACTCCTTGACACTGAGGACTTTGGTAAATGGATTGGTCAGGTTCTCCTTTCCATTGACTTTCTAAAACTCGAAGCACCTCGATCCATGATCTCCCGAATCAGGTGGTAGTGATGTAGAATATGCTTAGTGCGCTAATGTGACTTCGATTCTTTCACTTGAGCAATGGCACCAGTGCTGCCACAGTACAACAAGATAGGGCCATTGAGGGAGGGTGCCACTCTGAGCTCGTCGATGAACTTTTACAACAACACAGCTTCTTTTGCAGCATCAAATACTGCAATATATTCCATCTCGCAAGTAGAGTTGGCCATGGTGTGTTACTTAAAATATTTTCAGTAGACTACTCTATTATTCAGGATATATATATATCCCGACACACTCTTACTATCATCATGATCTGACTAAAAATTGAAGTCTGTAAATTTCATAAGTTTTAAGTCAAATTCTACATAAACGAGCCACCAGTCCTTAGTATTTCTCAAATACTTAAGGATGGTCTTTACGATCTTTCAGTGATTCTCATCTGGATCGAACTGATATCTACTCACTACCCCTAGTGAGTATGCCATATTTATTCTCATACATGTTATGGCATACATAATGGATCGTACTACCGAAGCATATAAAATTTTACTTAAATGCTCTTTCTTTTAAGGAGTTGTCAAATAATTTCTTTTCAAGAGAAAAAATTCATGACCTATTGGAAGATAGTCTTTCTTGAAATTCTCTATGCTGAATCATTTCAGTACAGTATCAATGTATGTGGACTGGGATAACCCAAGCAATCTCTTAGATCTATCTCTATAGATATTCATCCCTAGGATGTAGGATGCTTCTCCCAAGTCCTTCATAGAGAACTGTGATGACAGCCAAACCTTTATTCTCTATAATACAGAGATGTCATTCTCGATTAAGAGAATATCATCCACATATAAATCAAAAAATATCACCACAGAATTATTAATCTATTTATATATGCAGAGTTTTTTTCTATTTTTAACGAAATCATACGTTCTAATCACTTTATCAAAATACATGTTCCAACTCCAAGATGCCTGCTTCAGTCCATAAATGAACCTCTGAAGCTTGCACAGTTTAGACACATCTGTGGATATGAAATCTTCAGGTTGTATCATATACACCTCCTCTTCTAGCTCTCTATTTAGGAAGGCTATTTTCACATCCATTTATCAGATTTCATAGTCCAGGTGTGCTGCCATCACAAGCATGATCTGAATAGACTTGAGTATTGTTATAGGAGAAAATATCTCATCATAGTCAATACCATAATGCTGACGATAACCCTCGATAATCAGATAGGGTTTATAGGTCTCCACCTTTCTGTCTGCCCCCTCTTCCTTTTGAAGATCCACTTACACCCTATAAATTTTATCCCTTCAAGTAGATCAACCAATGTCTATATATTGTTGACCTTCATGGATTCCATTTTGAACTTTATGACTTCTAAACACTTATCGAAGTTAGACCTCTGTTGGAAATTGTGTCCTAAAATCAATCATATGATAATTGAGTTTCTTTGTATATGAATTATTCATTGATAAATAAAAGTTATTTTAATATTATTCATCATAAAGTTATATCTTTTTTGTAGAACTCTTATGTTGTGATGAAATCTTTAGAACTATATTAGTAATCGATAAAAAGAAGATTTATCGTATAGTTTTTAAACATATTCATGATCGAATGATACGTCATTACAGGACAATGACATTTATCAAGTGGAGATTGTTGTATGTCGTATGAGTTGGTTGTCCTTTTAACCAAAGAGTATGGTGATACTGGTATGGCATATAGGTGAGATGTAAGAGTACATTATCACTGAATAGATGATTCATTTGCTGAGCATTCTGCTATTAAGAGCTGCTTATGAAGCATATGGGCATAAGTGTCCCTCTGACATGAGATCACCATAGTGATTTGCAAACAACTCACTGTATTTTAGTACTGAACTATCTAGATTTCTAATACAGTGATGAAAAGCTACAGGGTATAATTAAATACTTACGAAATCTGTGTATGGATCAAGATGAAATTGACCCCTCCAAATTATAGAAGCTGATGTATTTTTGTATTTCAATTTAGTAAAGTCTTGATCAAGATAATCCATGAGATATATTTGAAAAGTTGAAATATAATGTAGATAAAACACACTACATTGATAGTTAACTCTAGATCATCCTAGAGTATTCAAGATCAAAGAGATAAATTATGCGGTAACCATGTGCATAGATTCTGAAATATTCTCTTATGATTATTTGACTTATCCAGATATCAAAAATCATTACTAGATGGTATTTTCAATTAGTGCAGAAATCAGTTTCTGTGCTATCAGCTTAGTGTTCGAACCTATGGAGTCACGCACACAAGTCAAGTGATGTATGAAAGTATTGGCCTATATTTATATGTCTAATTTGAAAGTACTTAACTTGATTGAATATATAGACTAACTTGATTGAGAATTAAGTTATGGATCAAACGGGATTGAAGAGTTGACTATGTCTAGCCAACACTACACATAAAGTTCAGGTTCAATCCTAGGGATGAATAATTTTTTGATCTATGATCCAAGGAGCCTATGAGAGATTAAATTTAAGTACTAATTAATTTTAGATTAGATCTAATTTAATTAGACTTATTTAGATTCAAAATTTTAGGTTAAACTTGATCCTATATCCTAAATAGTTTAAGATTGACAGCCTTTCGAAATTATTTTGAATCAGCTTTGAATTAGATTCGAATGGAACCAATTTTAGATAAGATCCTTAGAGCTCATTTTCACTAAAACTCTCTCACCTTTATGGCCGACTAGCACCTAGTATGGTGCTGGTTGTGGGCCATCCCACATGAGTGTGGGCGTGGGTGCAAAGTAGGCACCAAGCCTTTCTCATGTAGGAATCCTCCTTTGATAAGTTATGGACTAATTCAAAACTTGTTTGAATTAGAAGTCATATTCTTATTGAGTCATGAGAATCGTCTATAAATAAAGAGAGTCTCTACCTATGGATGCATAGTAATCAAAGTATGGTAAAGAGAGAAAGAGAGAGAAAGGCGTGAGAGAGCTAGTGGGCATCTCCCCTTGTGTCCTCCTCCTTGCTGCCCCCTTCTCCTCCTTGCCGTGGCCTCTTCTTTGGGCATCCCTTTGCTAGTGTGAGGCATGACATTAGTGTCTCTCTTTCCTCCCTTGGTAGCCTTGCGAAGGTGCTTCAATCCGAAGCTTCATCCGGCTTTCTTGTGGAGTTTGGCGTGCGTATGAAGTAAACAGCCTGCAAATTTAGGTCTACACGAAGGTTTGAATCTAGATTCTGAAGATTTGATCTCTATTCTATTACAATTTAGATAAAAATTTAATCTTTATTTAATTAAATATATATAAAAATTTTAGATGCAACTCTGGTTATCCACAAGAAACAAACTTCCTTTCCCTTAAATTGGTATCAGAGCCAAGCTTTGATACATGGATGCATAACTAAATTTTTTTGAATTATTTATATATTATATATAATAAAAAAATTTATATTAAATATTAAATCTAATTTTAATCTATTTAAATAAAATTTATAATCTATTTTTGATTGGATTATATGAACCTAATCAAGGATTGATTAAGGTTGTTATAAGTTAGTTACAATAGAATTTTATTGTTACTAAATTTTATTGAAAAAATAATCTAATTTAAAATTTATTTTAAATTAATTTTAATAAAATTTTAATATTATTATTTTAGTTATAAAGTTGGACTTATTTTAGATCTGAATTAAATCTATTTTGATAGATTTTTAGATCTGATTTCTAACAAAATTCTATACTATATCAAAATAGATTTAACTAAAAATTTAATCCTTATGCGTTCATATTTACATCTAATTAATTTTTTATATTATATCATATCTAAAATTAATATTTTATAATCAATATAAGATATATTTCAGATCTGATATGATGTATATGATGTATCAAATCTAATTAGATTAGATGAAGAATATGATTGATAAGATCAAGGATATGTTCATGACATAAATTATTTTGTCAAAATTATATGTGATGTGATTATATATGAAATTAGATTTTAGATCTCAGTAGTCCAGTACTCGGATTGATGAGATCACTAGACCATCCGGTTATAAGAGATTGAAGAGATTAATCTTCCTCATTTGTCTATTTGACGGATTCTCTTATGACGTGTTGGGGTGTCATTGTGATCTGATTTTATAAAAAAAAAATAAACATATTGTTATGAATTATTTTGATCAAAAATATGTTTAAATTAGATCTAAAATGATTTATGATTCATTACAATAAAATAAAATCAGATATAAAATTATTTTAAAATCTGAATAGCATGTTACATTAGATGTAATTGGTATTAATCTAAAAGTTATCATGATGTATGAGATGTATGTATGAAGTTTATGTCATATCCATGCATGTTTAATTATTAAACATATTATACAAATTTAATTTCATGAGTTGAAACATATAGTATGCTTCACCTGAAATCTTGATAGAATAGTTCTACAGACTGAAATACATATTTCACATACTTAATTTTGAATTAAGTTTGAATGATCTAGATTTAAGAATTGAAGATTATTAAGATACCACATAAATCAATGGGCTATGAGTTAGTATAAATCAGGTCATTTTAATGGGTTAGACCTAGGGTTAGAAATACATATTGACTTAGTAGAGAAATTAGTTAAATCTAATCAAGAGTTGAATTAGATCAGGTCAGAATTTTTCTAGATCAGCCTCAATAGTTGAAGTTTGATCAAGTTTATATTTTTAACCTTAATAAATAGACCATTTTATAGCTCCATGGTTGAGCCTGAATTTTTTGGTGGACCAAATCGAAACTAATTAACCAGTTGGTGTTTAAGGTAAGTTTGGCAGATTCGATCAAATGGTTATTAATTGGGAGCTACTCATCTAGATGCATCTATGATGAGTTAATGGTATATCCCTCCCACTGATCTCACTTACCTGACCAGCATGGTAGATTATATTTTGATGAAGTCACTAGTCGATTCGAGCTGACCCATGCCATCAAGATAAATCAGTATGACTGATTTAGGTATTTTTAGACCAGCTTGTGTCTAATCCTCTACACGACTTGACGAAGTCAGTAGAAGGATTTACAACTTGCAGGTCAACTTCTTCTCTTATTCTCGAGTCAGTAAAATCAAATCCTCTAATTATTATGTCCATAGAATGATACAATTATGGTGATAACTTGTTCATAGCCTCCCATTAAGGTGCATGATAATGACTCCAATATTCTAAATAGGCATTAGAGGTACCACACGCTTGGTGTCTATTATGTATTAGAATTATCATTCATCATATAATCATCTTGTTGTGCCTTCAGATCAATGCTCAGGTTGGTCGAGCCACACTCGGACCTAGACATCTATTTGTTGGATGCACTTGATATTGTCATGTTAATGGTTGGACCTAATTAGGATTTTTAGTGGAGGCACCACACACCTACTGAAGGGATGTCTGGGGCAAAACTTAATTGCTAGAAGTTGTTAGGAGAAATAATTGGTTATGAACCTATCTATGGATGCACCAGGGTTGGCTGAGCCACATTCGGATTCAAATGCAGTCTGTGTAGATTTTAGTATCTACTAAAAAATTAATGTAATTCCTCGAGTTGGAGGTAGAGGCTATCAATTTATATAAAATAGTAGGAGAACCTTTAGACTAAAGTCTATGTCTTTGAGATTAAAAGTAATTTATATACTAACAAAATTTTATTTTTTTTTCAGCTATGGCCAACACACTATCCCTCCATTTGCTGTTGGACAACGATAAGCTCATCGGACCCAACTTCGATAGCTGGTATTGAAAGTTGAAGACATCTTGGAATATGAGAGAATTCTATATGTCCTTACGGATGAGGTATCTGAAGAACCTGCTGCCAACGCTCCTCATGCCGCAAGAGATACTTACCTGAAGTGGCTTAATGACCGTACGACTGTACGTTGTGTGATGAGGGTAGCTATCAATGATGAACTTAACCGTAAGTTCGAAGATGCATAGTTAGAGCAGATCATTCAAATGTTGAAAGCCTGATTAATATATGTTGTTTGTTACAGGGATTGCAGGTAAGTAGGAAGTTTCAGAAAGACGAGCAGTTTTTGAACATTGGAGATGGAAGCTTTATTCGAGTTCTGGCCTTAGAAATTTTGCAGCTTATCTTCGAGTCTAGTAGTGTCATGTTAGATGATTGTCATTATTGTCCCTCCTTTCTAATGAATATTTCAAGTTTATAATAAAGGATAATTTTTATGATATCATTGTGAATGATACTGCAATTATACATGGATAATTAAGACATAGCATATACATAATATCATGATCTATTTGTGTAATGTACACATCCAGTAAGTGCCCTAAAATAGACAATGTCAGTGAATCCCACCTTTAGCATTGTAGGTTTGGTCATGTGAATAAGAATAGGATTGATAGGTTAATCAAGGAATGTATCCTTGAAATAGATGATTGTGAATCATTACCAATCTGCAAATCCTATCTACTTGGTAAGATGACTAAATCACCTTTTAAGAGAAAAGGTGAAAGAGCTAGAGATATCCTAGGTCTAATAATACTGATGTATGCGGACCTATGAACATAAATATCAGAGGAAGATACTACTACTTCATTATGTTTACAGATGACCTATCGAGGTATGGGTATGTCCATCTTATGAAGCATAAATTAGAATCATTTGAAATATTCAAATGATTCTATACTGAAGTAGAGAAACAGACTAAAAAGAGTATTAAGATCCTTCAATCAGATTGAGGAGATGAATATCTCACCAATGACTTTTTGATATGGGATTCTCTCACAATGGACTCTTCTTGAAATACCACAACATAACTGAGTGTCAGAAAGAAAGAATCGAACCTTGTTAGACATGGTCTGATCCATGATGGACTTTGCGAGTCTGCCAATCTTTTTTTAGAGATATGCTCTAGAAACTGCCTACTATACTCTGAATAAGGTGTCGAGCAAGTCTATTGATAAAACTTCATATGAGATATAGACTGGGCATAAATCGATGCTCTCACACCTTAGAATCTGGGGGTGTCTAGCTCATGTTAAGCATTTAAAGATAGATAAGCTTAGATCTAAGTTCGATAAGTGCTTATTTGTAGGGTACCCAAAGAAAACTAAAGGATACTACTTCTACCTTGCTGCAAAGCAAAAGATGTTTGTCAGCAACAAGACAGTCTTTTTGAAAAACAAGTTTCTTAAAGAAGGAGGTAATGCCTGTAAAATTAAACTTGATGAAGTTCAAGAGATGGAAAGACCGACACATATAGAATTGGATTTGATTGGAGAATCAAATTCGAAGCTAGTAGAGGCACCATTGAGGAGATCCAGTAGAGTACCGCATCAATCGGACAGACACTATAATTTTTTGGTCCAGAACAGTGACCCCATCGAACTTGATGAGAACGATAAGGATCCGATCACCTATATGGAAGCCATGCAAAGGCCCGACTCCTAAAAATGGCTTGAGGCCATGAAGTCCAAGATGGAGTCCATGGAGATCAATAGTGTATGGACACTTGTTGATCCATCCGAAGGGATAAAACCCATAGATTGTAAGTAGATTTTTCAAAGAAAAAGAGGAGCAGACGAAAAGGTAGAGACCTATAAAGTCCGTCTAGTTGCCAAAGGTTACTATCAGCATTATGGTATTGACTATGATAAGACGTTCTCCTATGGCAATGCTCAAGTTCATCTAGATTATGCTTCCTATAGCTGCATATTTAGATTATAAGATCTGACAAATAGATATCAAAACTACTTTTTTTAACAGAGAGTTGGAAGAAGAGATGTATATGATACAGCCTGAAGGGTTCACATCCACAGATGAGACTAAGGTGTGCAAGCAGAACTGGTCCATTTATGGATTTAAGCAGGCATCTAGAAGTTGGAACATGTATTTTGATAAGGTGATCAAAATGTATAACTTCGTCAGGAATGGAGAAGTGCCTTGCATCTACAATTGGACTATCGATTCTGTAGTCATCTTTTTCGTACTGTATGTAGATGACATACTGTGAATAGAAAATGACATCCCGACTTTGTAGAGTGTGAAGCTGTTGTTATCATCACAGTTCTCCATGAAGGACTTGGGAGAAGCATCCTACATTCTAAGAATGAAGATCTATAGGAATAGATCTAGATGGTTGCTTGGACTGATCCAATCCATGTACATTGATACCATATTGAAGCGGTTCAATATGGAGAATTTCAAGAAAGACTATCTTTTGATAGGTTATAGAATTACTCTCTCAAAGAAAGATTGTTTGACAATCCCTCAAGAGAGAGAGTGTATGAGTAGAATATCATATGCTTCAGTAATGGGATCTATCATGTATGCCATGACATGTACGAGGTCAGATGTAGCCTGTTCGCTAGGGGTAGTGAGTAGGTATCAGTCTGATTCGGGAGAAAATCATTGGAAGGTTGTGAAGATAACTCTTAAGTATTTGAGAAATACTAAAGATCAATGGTTTATCTATGGAGACACTGATCTGAAATTTATGGAATACACTGATTTCAATTTTCAGTCAGATTGTGATGACAGCAAAATCATGTCAGGCTATTTATTTATCTTGAATGGAGGAGCTGTGTGTTGGAAGAGTTTCAAGCAACACACTGTAACCAATTCTGTATCTGAAGCGGAATACATTACTGCATCCGATGCTGCAAAGGAGGTGGTGTGGTTGAGAAAATTCATCACCAAGCTGTAATTACACTTTGTATTAATGGTCTTGTCCTGCTATACTGTGATAGCTCTAGTGCCATAGCTCAGGTGAAAGAACCAAAGTCACACCAATACATCAAACATATTCTACATCGCTATCACCTGGTATGAGAGATCACAGACTATGGTGATGTCGAGCTTCAGAAGATCAACAGAAAAGAAAACTTAACTGACCTCTTCACTAAAGCTCTCAGAATCAAAGAGTTTGATGATTTCAAATAGAAGATGGGTATAAGATACTGCCTCGATTGGCTTTAGTCCAAATGGGAGTTGTTGAAAATTATATCCTAAAATCAATCGTACAATGATGGAGTTTCTTTTGTATATGAATTATTCATTGATAAATAAAAATTATTTTGGCATTATTCATCACAAGGTTGTATCTTTCTTGTAGAACTCTTGTGTTGTGATAAAGTCCTTAAAACTATATTTATTAATCGATAAAGAGAAAATTTATTGTATAGTTCTTAAACATGTTTGCGATCGAATGATACGTCATTACAGGACGATGACGTTTATCGAGTGGAGATCATTATATGCCATATGGGTTGGTTGTCTTCTTAACCAAGGAGTATAGTGACACTGGTATGGCATATAGATGAGATGTAAGAGTACATCATCACTGAATAGGTGACTCACCTACTGAGTATTTTTTTGTCAAGAGCTGCTCGTGAAGTATATGCGCATAAGTGTCCCTCCGATCTGAGATCACCATAGTGACTTACAAGCAACTCACTGTGCTTTGGTGCCAGACTATTTAGATTTCTAATGTAGTGATAGAAGACTACTGGGTACAGTCAAGTACTTCGAAGTCTGTGTATAGATCAAGATGGGATTGACCCCTCTGGATTATAGGAGCTGATATATCGCTGTATTTTAATTTAGTAATGCCTTGGCTAAGGTAATCCATGAGATAGGTTTGAAAGGTTAAAATACAATGTGGATGAAACACTCTGCATTGATAGTTAACTCTAGATCATCCTAGAGCATTTAGGATCAAAAGGATGAATTATGTGGTAACCATATGTATAGGTTCTGAAATATTTTTTTATGATTATTCGATCTATTCGGACATCAGAAACTATTGCTAGATGGTATCTTTGATTAATGCAGAAATCGGTTCCCGTACTACTGACTTAGTTTCGAACCTATGGAGTCATGCACACAAGTCAAGCAGCATAGGAAAGTATTGATCAATATTTATATGTCTAATTTAGAAGTACTTGACTTGATTGAATATATAGATTAATTTGATTGAGAATTAGGTTATGGGTCAAACGATATTAAAGTGTTGACTATGTCTAGCTAGCACTACATATGAGGTTCAAGTTCAATCTCAAAGATGAATAATTTTTTGATCTATGAACTAAGGAACCTATGAGAGATTGAATTTAAGTTATAATTAATTTTAAATTAGATCTGATTTAATTAGACTTAATTAGGTTCAAAATTTTAAGTTAGAGTTGGTCCTAAATCTTAAACAATTTAGGATTGACAGTCTTTCAAAATTATTTCAAATCAGCTTTGAATTAGATTCAAATCGAACCAATTTTGGATGAAATCCTTAGAGTCTATTTTTATTGAGACTTTTTCATCTTCATGGCTGACCAACATCTGGTACGGTGCTAGTTGTGGGTCATCCCACATGGGTGTGGGTGTGGGTGCAAAGTAGGCACCATGTAAGGCACCAATTCTTTCTCATGTAGGAATCCTCCTTTGAAAAGTTGTGGACTGATTCAAAGTTTGTTTAAATTAGAAGTCCTATTCTTATTAGGTCATGAAAATTATCTGCAAATAGAGAGGGTCTCTACCTATGGATGTCTCCCCTTGGTGTGGAAAAGAGAGAAAGAGAGAGATAGGCGTGAGAGAGCTAGTGGGTGTCTCCCCTTGGTGTCCTCCTCTTTGCCACCCCCTTCTCCTCCTTACCGTGGCCTCCTCTTTGGGTGTCCCCTTGCTGGTGTGAGGCATCACATCAATGTCTCTCTTCTCTCCTTTGGTGGCCTTGCAAAGGTATTTAGATTCGAAGCTTCATCTCGTTTTCCTGCAAAGTTTGGCCTGCGTGCGAAGTAGAGGGCCTCCAGATCCAGGCCTACGTAAAGGTTTGAATCTAAATTCTGAAGATTTGATCCCTATTTCACTGTGATTTAGGTAAAGATTTGATCTTTATTTAGTTAGATATATAAAAAAAATTTAGATATAACCCTAGTTATCTGCAAGAAACAGGCTTTCTTTCCCTTCAACCTCTGTATTGTATCCATGTAAGTGATCTGATCCTCGTTGTTCTCATCGAGTTCAATAGGATCACCGTCTCAGATCAAGAAATTATAGTATCTATCTAACTGATATGGTACTCTACTTGATCTCCTCAAAGATGTCTCTACAATAGATTTTTGATTTGATCTAATCAAATCTGACTCTATGGATTTACTAGATTGTGTCGATTTTTCTACTGATAGATCTTCATCAAGTTCAACCTTAGAGGTATTAGTTCCTTTCCTAAGAAATTTTTTTTCTAAAAAGGCTGTCCTGTTGCTGATGAACACCTTTTGTTCATCAGTAAGGTAGAAGTAATATCCCTTCATCTCTTTCGGATACCTTATAAATAGACACTTGTCAGACCTAGGTCCAAGCTTGTCTATTTTCAAATATTTGACATATGCCGGACACCCCAAAACCTTAAGGTCGAGAGCACTAGCTTACATCATGTCCATATCTCATAAGGTATTTTATTTACAGACTTACTTGAAACTTTATTAAGTATATAATAAGCTGACTCGAATGCATATTCTCAAAAGAGAATTATATCCCAAAGCCAATCGTCAGCCTGTTGATGGTTCTACTTACCATTGTAATTGTATATGAATTATTGAATTAATAAATATTATTTGATTTTTCATCACTGTGTACATCTCATTTTGAACCCCTGTTATGTGATGAAGTCCTTAGGACTATTTGATTCAATATAAGAGGATATATCGTTTAGTCCTTAAATGAGTTCACGACCAAGTGATATGCTATTACTAGGACGCTAGACATAACAAGTGTAGGTCGTTGTGTACTATATAAGTTGGTTGTCTTCTTAACCAAGAAGTGTGGAGATGTTGGTATGACATACAGATGAAATATAGGAGTACATTTCACTGAATGTGACCAACTCTGGAGCACTCTGCTGTCAAGTGTCACTCCGAAGGGATATAGGTATAAGTGTCCCTCCAACTTGAGATCACCACGGTGACTTGCAAGCAACTCACTATGCTTTGGTGCCAGACTACCTAAATTTTTAATTCAGCGATGAAAAGTTTCTAGGCATAGTCAAGTACTTGTGAAGTTGATGTGTGAGTAAAGATAGAATTGACCCCTCTAAATAAATAGGAGTTAATGTATCAGTGTATTTTAATTCAGTAAAACCTTGGCTGGAGTAATCCATGTGATGGATTTTGAAAATTGAAATACAATATGGATGACCATATCAGGGTTGGCAGTTAAACTCTAGGTCACCTTGAGTATTTAGGTCAAAGAGATAAATTATACGGTAACTATATTCAAATAGGTTCTTGAGTATTTCTTAGCATACATTCCGTCTATCCGGACATCGGGTACCATTACTAGATGGTTACTCTGATTGGTACAAAAATTAGTTTCTATGCTATCGACTTAGGTTCGACCCTATGAGGTCACACACATTAGAAGTTTCTCTCTGATCACTTAGCTAATCTGAAGAGTTCCAGTCAACAGAGACTTTGGTGAAGAGTCCCACTTGACGGAGCAGAGTCCCACTGGATGGAGACTCTAGAGAAGAGTCCCACTAGACTTAGACTCTATCATTAATGGAGGATTAATTAATGATTAGATTACTAATTAGCTCAATTTAATTGAGCATTAAAGTTTGGATCAAGTCTGATTGAATTTGATTCAATCAGGTCAAGTCTGATTAGGTTATGAGATGACCTAATCGATAAGAGAGAAATGATCCTGATTTGATCAGATCTATGACTCAGTTAATTTATTAATTTGATCAAATTTAATTAAGATTATAAGAGCATAATTAGATTAGGTTCATTATATTTTATTTGGGTCTAATTGGATTGGGTTTGAAAGAAATCCAATTGGTTGAACCCTAGAGTCCCAAATGAATAGGACTCTATCCCTTGCGCCACCTAAATTATCTCATGCCTTTTCTCACCGTACAAAATCAGTTTGTACATGAGAAAATTAAAAAATAATCCTTCTTTTACTGTACATTAAGGATATAAATTGGTTGGTTTTGATTTGAATTCAAATTAGTTTGAATTTTAACTTAAAACCTTATCCATATCCTTCCACACGTTGGCTGCTTTTGAAGGGGTCTATTGTGTATGAGAAAAGGAGATCCTTTCAATTGATTTTTGTACCTAATTTTTTTTGATAAGTCTTTCTTTAAGTTAGATAAGAGTGAAAAAAGGTCGGTGTCAAATTGAAATTTAAAAGAGTTTGAATTACAACAAACTCCATCCCTTGTCCTATTTTATCTTATTTGTGCGACAACCATAAAAGGGCCATAATTTTGTGTGCCAAAAGAAGAGAGCTCTTCACCATGAGATACTAGAGAGAAAGAGAGTCAAAAATACTTCTTTAGGATGTAAGGATTGGGTGGGTTTCCTTCCTTTTTGGCATGAACAAAAGAGGAGACCATTCTCCTCTTAGGTGAGAGACCTATAACTGTTCTAGGATTTTGGGTGAGGAAAAAATCAAAGAGAAGAGAGTCTTCATCTAAATTTTCTCTACCATCCAGTATTTTTCTCTGATCCATCTTCAATATCAAAAAGGTTCGAGATGATCAAAGAAGGAGATCAAGTCAGATCTGCCATCAGAAGCCAACTGCGCTAGCTAGCAGTCCTACGGAAGGCTGATCGGTCCAAAAGGCTTCATGTGGACCATCCATAGAGGCTGGATGCTTGTGCGGCTACTCGACATCAGTGAGAGCTTTATACCATGCTTACCAATAGTAGAGATCATCAACCTACGAAAAGGTGATGAGTTCTGAACTCTATCGATATAATTTAAAGATTAGATCAAATTCAAGGCATCGATGTGATCGATGCAGTTTTCTATTTTATTTTAGATTTTATATATAAATTTTTTATGTCATAGATCCTTAATGATACTTTAGATCTAATCTAATATATATTTAAAAAATTAAAATTTTTAATCTTTTATTATTTTACTATAAAATTTTAAAAATATATGCTTTGAACTATCCATTTTTCTTTCATATGGTATCAGAGCAAAGTTTTTTATGACATAAATTTTTTGCATATAATCTGATTTTAATTATTTAGATTAGATCTAAATAGTTAATTTTGAATCTGAGTAGTATAGTAATCTGATTGGATAGATTCTCATAGCCATCCGATCATAGGAGAAATCAGGATTTCACTATCCTATTTATCCATTCGATGGGATCTCCTATGGCGTGTAGGAGTGCTGCACAGTCTTTTCTATGATAATGAATAATGAAAAAAATTTTAAAATTTTATTTTAGATCTAAAATAATATATATTAGATCTAAAATTAAGGTTTTGATCATTCGATGATTGATTGTAAAAATATTTTATAAAATAAAAAATTATTTTCAAACATCAAATTCGAACCCATATCAGCCCAAAACTTAATTGAGAATTAAGCGATCTAGATTTGAGAATCAAAGATCTAAGGTATTAATTTCATAACTCATGAGTTGATGGGTTAGCTCGAGTCAAGTCTATTTAACTGGGTTAGACCAAGGGTTAAAAATTATTGATAATAGACCATGTTAGTAATTGATCAAATCTAATTAAAAGTTAATTCTGATTGGGTCAATTTCTTCTCTTGATCAATTTCAATAGTTTAGTTGGTCAAGTCTATGTCTTTAATTAGACCAATATGGATTTTGATTGTAGCTCCGTGGTCGAATCTAAGTCTATAAGTTGGTCAAATTGAAAATGACTAATCAGTTGGTGTCTAAGGTAAGTATGGCAGCTTTGATCGATGGTCATTAATTGGGAGCTACTCGCATAAATTTAGTCTATGTTGAGTTAATGGCATATCCCTCCCATCGATCTCACTTACCGAGCCAACATGGTGAATCATATTTTGATTAGATCACTTAATGATTAGAGTTGACCCATGCTAACTAAGAAATCAGTATGACTGATTTAGGTGTCCCTAGTTCAACTTATCTTGAGTCCTCTTTATGACTTGGTGAAGCAAGTAGGAGGATTCATGATTGGTTGGCTGGACCAACTTATGCCTGATCTTCTTAAATCTGACTTGGTGAAGTCAGTGGGAGGAATAAGATTAATTGGTCAAGTCTCATCTCATCTCTCAATTCAACTAATTAAATTCTCTAAAATTATTAGGTCCCTAAAATAAAATAGTTATGGTGATAACTAAATCATAGCCTCCCATTAAGTTGGATGATAATGAGTCTAATGGTTTAGATGATTATTGGAGGTGCCACATGCCTGGTACTCATCTAGCTATCGAAATTATCATTCATAATATGTTGTTTTAGTTGTGTCTTTCTGATAATGGTCAGGTTGGCCGAGCCACACTCGTTTGTTAGATACACTAAATTTTGGCATGTTAATGGTTGGACCTAACTAGAACCTTCAGTAGAGGTGCCACACGTCTGCTGAAGAGGTGTCTAAGGCAAAATTGAACACTAAAAATTATTTGGTGAAACAATTGGTTAAGAACCTACTCGTGGGTACACAAGGGTTGGCCGAGCCACACTTGGACCCATGTGCAGTCCATGTGGATTCTAGTACCCGCTAAGAAATTAATGTAATTTCTCGAATTGAAGGTAGAGGTTATCAATTTGAATAAAATAGTGAGAGAACCTTTAGACTAAAATCTATGTCTTTAGGCTTAATCAATTCATCTACTAATTAGGTTTTAATTTTTCTTTTGCAGTTATGACCACTATCTTGTCGCTTCGATCACTATTAAATAGTGATAAATTGATGGGATCAAATTTTGATAGCTGATATCGAAAGCTCAAAATAGTCCTGGAGCACGAATGGATCTTGTATGTATTGATAGATCTGGCATCCGAGGAGCTAGCTCCAAAAGTGCATAGCATGGTCAGAGACACTTATCAGAAGTGGCTCAATGACTGAACTACGGTCGTTATATTATGCTGATGGCGATGAATGATGAGTTTAGCCATCGTTTCGAGAATGCTCGCCACAAGATATATTGCAAATGTTGAACGAGTTTTTTGGCAAACCTGACAACATTGAGAGGCACAAGACTAGTTGTGCCATCTTCAACGCTCAATTGAGAGAAGGAGCATTAGTCACTAATTATGTATTGTACATGCATGAGCAGTTGGAGAAAGATGCTATTTCAAACTCTCTGCCCAAGTCCTACCTTCTTTTCTTCACTCATTTTTGAATGACAAAGCCTGCCGTTAACTACCACGATTTGCTGGGGTTACTGCAAAACTTTGAAAAGGATCACCAGCTCCAAAAGGAGTCAGTGAATGTTGTCGGAGGATCTTCTTCTGGATATCGATCCTTTAAGAAAGGAAAGAAGAACAAGAAAAAGATGCAAAGTGCTGGGGTACCCAAACCCAGTTAGACCAAGAAATTTAAGTCCAACCAGAGTCAGACGGAATACTTCTACTGCAAGAAGCAGGGGCACTGGAAAAGAAATTATCCACAATACATTGCCTCCCTAGATCCAAACAGACCGGGAAAGAAGCAAGTTATTGCTGGACAAAGTAATTATATGATAACACCTTGTAATTTCTTAATTTGTGATTCTACTACCTGGATATTAGATACCAGAAGCCCTTTTAATATTTACAATTCATTGCAGGGTCTGTAGGTCAGTAGGAGATTTGAAGAAGGCAAAAGATTTCTTAGTGTTGGAGATGGAAGATCAGTTTCAGTTTTAGCGTTAGAGACTATTAAGCTTATATTCAAGTCTAATGTAATTATTCTAAGTGAATGTCACTTTTGTCCTTTTCTTTTTATTGAATATTATTTCTGTAGGCCTTTTGGGCATGTACGATTATGAAATTTTAATAAAAAAAATAATTTTAATATCATTATGGATGGTGTTAATGTGATGAATGGACAACTGAACAATGGTATTTACATATTATCATAATCTGTTAATATAATGTACATATCCAACAAACATCCTAGAATTAATAATGTCTCTGATATCTATCTTTGGCATTGTAGGTTAGGTCATGTTAACAAGAACAGAATAAATAGGTTGATATGAGAGAGAATCTTCGAAGTCAGTGATTGTGAATCACTCTCAATCTGTGAATCCTATCTTCTGAAAAAAAAATGACCAAATCACCTTTTACTGAAAAAGGTGAGCGATCCAGTGAAGTTCTAAGTCTGATACATACTGATGTATGTGAAGCGATGAACACTAGTGCCATAGATGGATATTATTATTTTATTACATATATAGACAACCTATCGAGGTATGGGCACGTCTACTTAATGACACATAAGTCAGATCATTTGAAATGATCAAACGATTTCATAATGAAGTAGAGAAACAAACTAGAAAGAGTATTAAAATTCTTTGATCTGACGAAGGAGGAGAATACCTCTCTAGTGAGTTTGTGACATTCTTAGAAGAGAATGAGATTCTCTTACAATGGATTCTTCTTGGAACACTACAGCATAATGGTGCATCGGAGAAGAATTGAATCCTGTTAGATATGGCTCAGTCTATGATGGGTTTTACAAGTTTGTCGATTTTTTCTTGGGGATATGGACTCAAGTCGACTTGTTATATTTTAAATAAAGTTCTGAGTAAGTCTATAAGTAAAACACCACATGAGATGTGGACAGGGCATAAGCCAACACTCTCTCACCTGAGGATTTGGAGATATCCGACTTATGTCAAACAATTGAAAACTGACAAGCTTGGACCTAGGTCTGACAAATGTCTATTTATAAGGTACCCAGAAAAAGATCAAGGGATATTACTTCTATCTTGCTGACGAACAGAAGATGTTCGTCAATAATAGGGCTATCTTTTTAGAAAAAGAGTTCTTTGGTGAAGGAACTAATGCCTCAAAGATTGAACTTGATGAAGTTCGATTGGTAGAAGAACTGACACAATCTAGTAAACCCATAGAGTCAGACTTGATTAGATCAAATCCAGAATCTATTGTAGAAATATCTTTAAGGAGATCCGAAAGAGTACCACGTCAACTGGATAGATACTATGATTTCTTAGTCCGAGATGGAGATCTAGTTGAACTCAATGAGAACAATGAAGATCTGATCACCTATATAGATGCGATGCAGAGGTCTGACTCTGATAAATGGCTGGAAGCCATGAAATTCGAAATAGAGTCTATGAAAATCAATAATGATGGACAATGGCTAACCCATCTGAAGGGATAAAACCCATAGGGTGTAAGTGGATCTTCAAAAAGAAGAGGAGCGCAGACGAGAAGGTGGAGACCTATAAAGTTCATCTGGTTGCCAAGGATTACCATCAGCATTATGGTATTGACTATGATGAGATGTTTTCTTCTATGGTAATGCTCAAGTCTATTCGGATTATGCTTACGATAGCAACACATCTAGACTATAAAATCTGGCAAATGAATGTGATATGACTCCACATATTTTAAGTCAAATTCTCTATAATCGAGTCACCGATCCTTAGTATTTCTCAAACACCTAAGGATGACCTTCCAGTGATTCTCACCCGAATCTTGCAAGTATTCACTCACTATCCTAGTGAGTAAACCATATCCGATCTCATACATAGTATAATGATAGAATAAATTCTACTTATAAGCACCCCATGTATGTTGGACTGAAAAACTTAAGCAGCCTCTTAGATCTATCTTTGTAGATCTTCATCCCTAAGATGATAGATGCTTTTCTCAAAGTCCTTTATGGAGAACAATAATAATAGTGAAACGTTTATTCCTTGTAATGTAAGCAATGTCATTCTCGATTAAGAAAATTTCATTCACATACAAAATAAGAAATACACTCACAGAACTATTAACCCATTTGTATTTACAGGATTCTTCGTTCTCAATGAAGCCATACGTTTTGATCACTTATCAAAATACACATTTCAACTCTAAAATATTTAGCATTGCCACACGAAAAAATATCTTGTTATAGTCAATATCATAATGTTGACAATATTCTTAGGCAACCAGACAAGCTTTTTAGGTCTCCACCTCCTCATCTGCACTACTCTGATCCTATTGAAGATCCACTTACATTCCATGGGCTTTATCCTTTGAGTGAATCAACGAATGTCCATACATCGTTGACCTTCATGGACTTAATTTCAGACTTATGGCTCCAAGATATTAATCGAAGTCTGACCTCTGCATGGCATCCATGTAGGTGATCAGATCCTTGTTGTTCTCATCGAGTTCAACAAGTTCACATCTCGAACCTAGATATCAAAGTATCTATCTGATGGATGTGGTACTCTATCGGATATCCTTAATGGTGTCTCTACAATGGGTTCCAGATTTGATCTAATCAAATCTAATTCTATGGGTTCTCTAGATTGTGTCGGTTTGTCTACCTGTTGAACTTCATAAGTTTTATATTAAAGACATCAATACCTTCACCAAGATACTCCTTTTCTGAAAGGAATGCCGAACAAGTTTTGTTCTTTAGCAAGGTAGAAGTTATATCCCCTAAATTTCTTAGGGTACCTTATAAAATAATACATATAGGACCAAGATCCAAGCTAATCGATTTACAAATGCTCGACATAAACTAAATACTCCCAAACTCCAAGGTAAGAAAGTATCGGCTTATGCCTAGTCCATATCTCATTTGGAGTCTTTGCAACTGATTAATTCGAAATTCAGTTCAGAACATAACAAGTAGTCTTAAGAGCATAATCCTAAAAAAAAATTGACAGACTTATAAATCTCATTATGGATCAAACTATGTTGAACAAAATCAATTTCAATAAGAGAAAATTCTATTCTCTTTCAGATATGTCAAAAACTGATCGAAAAGGTATACTCCTCTTGATCTGATCAAAGAGTTTCAATACTCCTCCAGTTTATTTTTCTACCTTATTATGGAATTATTTGAATATTTTAAATAATCTAAATTTATGACAAATATGTTCGTAGATCCAATACATCAGTATATATCAAATTCAGAACATCATTGGCTCGTTCATCTTTTCCAGCAAAAGATGACTTAGTCATCTTACTAAGAAGATAGGATTGACAGATTGACAATGATTCACAATCATTGACCTCAAGAATTATCTCTTGTTGATCTTATTCTTATTTATATGATCGAGCTTAAATTGTCAAAGGTAAGCTTTCATGATATTATCTATTTTAGAGAGTTTGTTTGATTGTGTACAATACACTAACAAGCTGTTACTATTCATAAATATCATTTCTCAGTAGTCCACATGATTTTGACATCATTCATAATAATATCATAAAAATATTAGATAATAGTGACAATCACTAAAATGACATTATTAAATTTAAAAATAAGCTCGAGAATTTTTAAAGTCAAGATTGGAACATAACTTCCATCTCTAATGTTCAGAAATCTCTTACGATTTTCAATTTTTCTACTAACCAACAGTTGTTGCAACAATTTGCATGGACTTTTGATATCCAATATCTAGATATTAGTGTCACAGATAGAAAAATCACAAGGTATTATCATATAAGTACCTTGTCCAGCAATCCTTTGCTGATTTCTCTTACTTAGCCTATTTGGATCAAGAGATTCTATCAGACTAGGTTAATCTTAAACTCTTTTATCAGTTCGGACTCATTAGCCCAAGCACGACTCTTTACACCTTCTTTTCTATTTTCTCTCTTAAAGAATTATTGCCACACTGAAGACACATCTTCAGATGTGCGAAAGAACTCCTTCAACATTTGAAGAATTTTCTTCCACTGAGCATCATCGAATTTATAACTAAATTTATATTCTTTACTACTCTCAATAACACTACATAGTGATATGATCATTTGGCCACTTCTAATAAGAGCCTTTGATCGTATCATATGTGTTAGATGTGAGAACTTCAGGTGCTGGATCCATAATCATATTTATGATTCATTCGTGCTCTAGAACTATTTGCAACTTTCAATACCATTTATCGAAGTTGGGCCTTATAAGTTAGTCACTGTCAAACAGTGAATGGAGCAACGTACATCTAGCCATAACTGAAAGAAAAACACAATATCTCTATGTTTATGAATTGATTAAGCCTAAAGACTTAGACTTTAGTCTAAAGATTCTCCCACTATTTTAGTCAAATTGGTAGCCTCTACCTCCAATCCGAAGAATTATCTTAATTCCTTAGCGGATACTAGAATCCACATAGACTGCATATAAGCCTGAAGATAGCTCGATCAACCCATATGCATCTATAGATAGGTTCTCAATCAATTATTTTTTCAAATAATTTTTAGTAATTAATTTTGCCCCAGATTTCATTTCAATAGGTGATGGGCCTCCAATAAAAGTTTCGGTTAGGTCAAACCATTAGCATGAACCTACTAAGTATTTCTAACTAATGAATGATCAAGCCTGAAGATGGCTCAATCAACCCAACCATCATCAGATAGTGCAACAAAGTCATCATATAATGAATGATAATTTCATCATTCAGAGAGAACACCAAACAGATGGCGTCTGCAATATCAATCAAAAATAATGGACTCATTATTATTTACCTTAATGGGAGGCTATGATCTAGTTATCCCCATAACTAGCTCATTTTATGGACCTAATAATTTAGAAGATTTAAAAATCAATTTAGAGAAGAGATGAAAAAAGATCAATCAGTAAACCATAATCCTCCCACTGACTTCACTAAGTCAATGAATTGGATCAGGTTCATACTAGTTAAAATGGTACCTAAATCAGTCACACTAATCAACCTTAATGGCATGGGTCAACTCGAATCACTTAGCAGTCTAATCAAGATATAATTCATCAAATTGGTTAGGTAAGTGAGATCAATGGGCGGGTCTGCTAAGCTTGCCTTAGATACCATCGAAATGACCAGATAAGCTGCTCCCAATTAAAAACTACTAGTCGAAATACCAAACTTACCTTAGATACCAATTAATTAATTAGTTTCAATTTGACCAACTTAATGATTCAGGTTCAACCACTGAGCTATAATCAAGATCCATTTGGTCTAATCAAAGATATGAACTTGACCATCTACAACTATTATATTGGTTTTAAAGAAACTCTGATTTAATCTAATTCAATATTTGGTTAGATTTAATCAATTTCTCTAGTTAGTCCATTAACTCTTTGATTCTAACCTTAGGTCTAACCCAATTAAGAGGACCTGATTTGAGCTAACCCATGTCTTATGTTTTACGTAATGTCATTAGATCTCAAATTATAATTCTAGATCTAATCAACTCAACACTTAATTCTCAATTAAATTTTGCATCAACATGGTTAAGGTTATAGTTTGAAATAATTTTATCCTTTCATTTTGTAAATAATTTATAATAAATATTATGTAAAGATTTTTTATTCTGAAACTGGATTGACTCAATCAATATTGAGTTAGCTACACAAGAAAATTGAGTCAATTCAGTTTAAAACTGGATCAGCTCAGTAATTGTGTGAGCATGATTCAAAAAGTTTCAGATCTGAAAATTTTTACATAACACTAAAATAAAATCAATCATAATACTTTTAGATCATATCTAAAACTCTTATGATTTGAGATTTTATTTTATCATGATTAAAATAATTTTAATCATATAGATTAGATACCTTATTTTTCATACAACTTTGTATCACATACAATAAATCTAGAGTTTCAAGATCTAGAGTTTTACAGAAAAGTAAGTTCTTTCTTTCACATTTTTCTTCATAAGATCTAATCACATGGCACCCCTACACATCATAAGAGCAGTCCATCGAATGAGAAGAGAGGGTATTTAAATCCTTCTTGCTCCTATGATCGGATAGCCTGGTGATCAACCCAATCCAAGTACTTACTAATTGGATCATCTAATCTAATCACATATCATATATGCTTGAATTTAGATCTAATCTAAATTACATTAGATCTGATGACAATCTTAAATCACTTCTAAATCAGATCATAAATATTATATGCATGATATAACATTAGGTTTTATCAATGATCAGCACAAACTAGGATAATTTTTTCACTGTAAAGGGTAAACCCTACAGCAGGATAACCTTATGTCAATTTATGTAATCAATCATTAATTAAATTTAGATTAAAATATCATATATCAAATCTAAATAAAATTAAAATTTAGATTTAATATGCACATAAATCATGTCATAATAAACCTAGGCTCTAATACCATTGTTGGGATGTGTAGACGAATTCATGCATATATTTCAAAATTTTTTCAAAAAAATTACAGTGAAAGATCACTAAATTAATCAAATTAATCTCACATACATATGATCTAATCATTAAATCAACCAACTTTAGGATCTATGACATGTTATGTTGCATACAAAATCTGAAATAATCTGAAGATAAAATCAGCATGAATATATATGAGTAGTAGATCACATCTACTTCTAATCTGAGTTCAGAACTTCATACCTGATCACGAGTCGATAATCTTCACTACTAAGAGATATGGTAGAGAGGATCCTTTCTGGTTACTCGTAGTCGCACATACATCCGGTCTCTATGAAAAATTCACTCGAAGCCCCAATCTAATCGATCTTCTCGAGAGTGCTGGCTCACGTGAAGACCTTCTTTTTGGCTGATCTGGATCTTTTCTTCAAATCTCTTGAATCTTTCTAGAGATTGAAGATGAACTTCTAGAGGAGATGAAGAGGTTAAAGAAAGATGGAGAAGAAAATAATTTTCTTCTAATTTATTCCCTCTTCCCAAATCCAAAAGATCAAAAATCTGAAATTCAGATTTTTGCGCACACCCCAAGAGAGAGGATCCTCCTCTCTATTTTTCATACCATGAACCATACCCAAACTTTTACCATATGAAGAGCTCTCTTCTGGTATCTTGCACACATAAAAGAAACTACAAAAGCCCCTTTTATAGGCATGTAAGTAGGTGGGATGAAGAGTCCTAATGATCCTGGATTCTTATAAGATTCTGCCTCCCTTCACAATTCCACATCCCAAAATATGCCAAAAAAATATGGGACATCTCTTTTTATATTTTTTTATGGTAAATCAGTTCTCAAACTCTCTCATAAAAAATCTTCTCAAAATTTTTCACATATAAGGAAAAAAAAAATTATTAACGTGGAGAGGTTGATCTAGATGAGAACAGATTCTCCTGATAAAAAATATTTTAAAATCTAATTTTAGAAATTTTTTTTATCAAAACTAAATCAGATTTAGATGTGAGATAGATAAGGGAATGAACTCTTTGGTGTAAAAAAATCTTATACAAAATGATTTTGTGTGTGGACATATATGGCATGCAATCTGGATTGGCACGGGGAGAAGAGTCCAATTCCAATAAGGACTCTAAGTTTCCTTATTTGAATCCAAACTAAATTACATATAGTTTAACCCAAATAAAATATATAAAATCTAATCTAATTAAGATCATAAATTTTTAATCAAATTTTAATCAAATTAAGAATTGATTGAACCAAAGTCCTGATCAAATCAGAGATAATTCTTTCTTAGTGATTTGGTCATCTCATAACCTAATTAGGTCAAACCTAATTGAATCTAATTCAATTAGATTTTATTTAATCTTCTTTGCTCAATCAAATTAAGCTAATCAGTAATCTAATTATTTATTAATTATTTATTAATTTATTAATATTTGATGAATTAATTTATTATACTTTTTGTATAAGGTTAATCATCAATCGAATTGATGATTAAACCCTTGAACGATTCTCAATCATTGATCAACCACATGATCAGTCAGAAACTTCTTTTGATTATGATCCCATAGGTTTGAACCTAAGCCGATAGCACAAGAATACCTTTCTAAATCAATCGATGTAACCATCTAGCAATGATGACCCGACGCTCGGATAAGTCGAATGAAGGTGAAGCAACATTCAAGAACCTATTGGCGTATGGTTACCATATAATTCATTCCTTTGACCCTAATGCTCGAGGATGATCTAGAATTTAACTATCAATCTCAGATAAGTTATCCACATTGTATTTTAATTTTTTTTAAATCCATCATATGGATTATCCGAGTCCAGATTTTGCTAAATTAAAATACACCGATGCATATCTCTTACTAATTTAGAGGGGTCAATCCCATCTTGACTCACGCACCGACTTGACAAGTACTTGACTGTATCCAAAAATCTTCCATCACTGAATTAGAAACTTAGTTAGTTTAGCACTAAAGTACAGTGAGTTGCTTGCAAGCCACTATGATGATCTCAGATCGGAGGGACACTTATACCCATACCCTTTGCGAGCTATCCTTGACAGCAGAGTGCTTTGTAGTTGGTCACATTCAGTGACGATGTACTCCTATATCTCACTGCATACCATATCAGTATCTTCATACCATTTGATTGCGAGGACAACCAACGCATATGGCACACAACGACTTATACTTGATATCGCTATCATTCTAGTAATAGCGTATCGTTTGGTCGCGAACTAATTTAAGGACTACACGATAAATTCTCCTTTATCAATCAAAGTAGTCCTAAGGACTTCATCATAACATAGGAGTTCGTTAGAAGATGTAACTTTGTGATGAAAAATATCAAATAATTTTTATTATTTATCAATTCATATACATTTATAATTAGTACAATCATTAAATAATTGGCTTTAGGATATAATTTCCAACAGAGATAAGATGGTGCAAGGGTTTTGGTTCAAATCCATTTGAACTTAAAATTTATCCAATTAGGTTCTCAACCAAACTAAGTTAGGTTAGACCCAATCTGACTACCAAACCTAATCTAATTAGGTAACAAATTATCTCAATTAAATTTTAATCAAATTAGAAATTAATCAAGCTCAAGTTTCGATCAAATCAAGAATTGAACATCCTTAGCGATTAGATCATCTCATAATCTAATCAGATCAAACCTAATTGAATCTAATTCAATTAGACTGGATTGAAACCTCAATGTCTAATCAAATTGAGCTAATTAGTAATCTAAATACTTATCAATCCTTTTATAATTTATCAACTATTAGTGAATTAATAATTTATTACAACTTTTGCATAAGATTAATCATCAATCGAATTGATGATTATACTTTGAAATAATTTTCAATCGTCAATCAGCCACATGATCAGTCAGAAACTTCTTTTGAGTGTGACTCCATAGGTTCGAACCTAAATTGGTAGCATAGAAATAATTTTTTTATACCAATCAAAGTGACCATCTAGCAATGGTATCTGACATTCGGATAGGTCGAATGATTACTCAGCAATATTCAAAAATCCATTAGCATATAGTTACCGTATAATTCATCTCTTTGACCATAATGCTCAAGGTAATCCAGAGTTTAACTGTCAACCCTAAAAAGGTCATCCACATTATATTTTAACTTTTCAAATTCATCGCATAGATTATCCTGATCGAGATTTTACTGAATTGAAATACACTGATACATTAACTCCTAGTTATTTAGAGGGGTCAATTACATCTTGACTCGTACACTAACTTTGTAAGTACTTAATTGTATCTAGAAATCTTTCATCACTTAATTAAAAATTCAGATAGTCCGACATCAAAGCACGGTAAGTTGCTTGCAAGTCACCATGGTGATCTCACGTTGAAGGGATACTTATATCCATATCCTTTGTCAGCTACTCTTGACAGTAAAATATTCTGTAGTTGATCACATTCGTGAGATGTATACCTTCATCTCACTTGCATGCCATGCCAGTGTCTCCACACTTCTTGGTTAAGAGGAAAACTAATGTACATGATATACAATGACCTACACTTGATATAGTTATCATCTTAGCAATAGCATATCATTTGGTCATGAATAAGGTTTAAGGACTAAATGATATATCCTCTTATATCGATTTAAATAGTTCTAAGGACTTCATCACAATACAGGAGTTCAAAGAAGATGTACCCAAAGTGATGAAGAAATCAAATAATATTTATTATTTAATAATTTATACATAATTTATAAATATGAGCTCAACTGTCAACAGACTGATGATTAACTTTAGGATATAATTTTTAATAATGGTCACATTTATAATTTATAAATATGAGCTTAACCGTCAACAGGATGATGATTGACTTTGGAACATAATTTTTAATAATGGTCACATCGATTAGTATAGTAATTTATTCCTATACTATCGATTTTGGTTTGAATCTATGGGGTCACATTCAAAAGAAGTTACTATCTGATCAAGTGATTGATCAACGATTAAAAATCATTCGAGGGTATAATCATCAATATAATTGATGGTTAGCCTTATGCAAAAGTTGTGATCAATTAATTCTCTAAGAGTTAGTGAATTATAATAGGATTAATTAATAATTAGATTGCTAATTAGCTCACTTTGATTGGATAATATATTTTGATTCAAGTCTGATTGAATTGGATTCAATTAGGTTTGATCTGATTAGGTTATGAGATAATCTAATTACGAAGAATGATTGATTCCTGATTTGATCAAGATTTAGGCTTAATTAAATTTTGATTTGATTAGGATTTAATCAAGTTGGTTTAGTGTCTAATTAGATTAGGTTCAAGTTATCTAATTGAGTCTAACCTAATTTGATTAGGATGAAGATCTAAATGGATAAATCCTAGAGTCCAAATTTGATTGGACTCATCCTAGGCTGACCACCCTTGTTCACACCCTACTTCACTCCATGCAAATTCAAAATTTGCATAAAGTTTCTCCATGCTAATTCAAAGCTCTCATTCCTTCTCCACACCCGAATGGATGAAGATAAAATTTGGTTCAAGTTGAATTCAAATTGGATTTGAATTCAATTTGAAACTTGGTCTTTATCTTAGTTCCAATTTGATTTGAACTAGGTCATATCCTCATCTCCACGCCAACCTTAAATCCCCCTTAATTTTGTGTGACCAAATTGATGACCAGATTATTATAAGAAAATCTAAGAAGTGGGGTGTGAGGTCTTGGGGTGGGCGGCCTTGCTTTGGCATGTGTGCATAAAGGAGAACCGACTCCTCTAGGGTGAGATACCTAGATCAGATCTAAGGTTCTTAGATGAGGGAAAAATAAAGAGAGAAGAGAGTTCTCCTCCTTTTTTCCACCACCACATCCTCCTTCTCCATCTTCAATTTTAGAAGAGTTCGAGAGATCCGAAGAAAGGAGTAGATCAACCATCGACAGAATCTTCGCATGAGTTAGTACTCTCGAGGAGATCGATCAGCGTAGTACTTCGAGTGGATGATTCATAGAGACCAGACACTCTGTGTGGCTAAAGCAACTAGCAAGATCATAAAATTTAGATATAGTAATCTGCTACCCATACTCAGGTGATGAGTTTTGAACTCATACTTGATATAGATATGATCTATGATGTAGATATGATCTACCATTACTTGTTTAGATATGATCTTGCATGCTGATTTTATTTTCAGATATCATATATGCAATATAACGTGTTATAGATCTTAAGGTAGGTATTTTAGATTAGATCTAAAGTATGTTCTTTAGATTAAATCATTTAATCTTATGTATTCTATTGTAAAATTTTTGAAATGCATGTTTGAAATGCTTGCCGGTTTCCTTTACCGATTAGGTTATGAGATGACCTAATCGCTAAGGGTGTTTGATTCCTGATTTGATCAGAATCTGAACTTGATTAATTTTTAATTAGATTAGAATTTAATTGAGTTGATTCAATTCCTAATTAGATTAGGTTCTGTTATTTAATTGGGTCTAACCTAATTTGACTAGGATGAGAACCTAATTGGATCAAGCATAATTTAAACAGGTTTGAATTTTGAACCTTGCAACACCTCATATCATCACACCAATTCTCATCGTGCAAATATCAGATTTGCTTAAGAAATATTCCATGCCTAAGCCCTTTCTATCATCCTCCATGGATGAGGATTAGTTGGTTTGGTTTGAATTTAAATGGGTTTTAATTTGAACTAAACAACCTAATCTTATTTAGTGGTTTCATTGCCCTATCCTCATCCGCATGCCAATCATTAAAATCTCTCTACATTGTGTGAGAAAATTAGAGAAAGATTACCATGAGAAAGAGTTTCTCAGACTGGGGCATGAACAGAGAGTGGGGCAGGTCCTTCTTTGCATGTAAAGAGGATAGCTAATTCATCTTGGGTGTGAGATTTTGGGATGGGTATCCTAGGGTTCCATCTAGGGTTTTATGGAAAGAAAAAAGGAGAGTCAAGAATGTCTTTTATTCTTCTTCTTCTATCACTTTACCTCCTCCTAAGAGTCCTTCTAATTTCTAGAAGAGTTTGAGAGAATCAAAAAAGAAGCGAGATCAGCCGTAAAGAAGGTCTACACGCGAGCTTGCACTTCCAAGGAGATCGATCAACATCAAATCTTTAAGTGGACTTTCCATAGAGACCGGACACTCTGTGCAGCTGCAAGCACTAGAAAGATCTCTCAAATCTACATTCTCAATTGTGGTGATCAGCTACCCGTGTTCAGATATTGGGTTTGGAACTCAAGTAGTTGTAGATCAATCTACTACATTATTTGTTTACATCCATGCTTGTTATTTTTTATTTTTAGATTTTATACATACTGTATATCATGTCATAGATCCTAGCATAGGAGGTTTTAAAATTTGATATTATGCTTGCATTGTAGATTAAAATATATAATCCAATTTGCTTCTATTAAAAATTTTAAAAATTGCATGCATGAAACCCCTACTATTTTCTTTTACAAATCAGATCTAATTTCATTCCCATGCCACTCCTATTTTCTTGACGACAAATTTTTTGGGCATCCCACTTGTTTGGTTTGCAATCAGATGTGGCATCCCCTAACCCTAATCCAATGCCTCCCTATAAAAGGGCTCCAATAGTAGGACACCTAAGAATTAAGAGATCAATTCTTCTCTAAGCCGAGCCTCCTCTCTCATCCTCTTCCCTTTTCCTCCAATTCTTCTTGATCCCATAGAGTGTCTGTGAGATTTGAAGAAGAAACTAGATTAGCCATTAAAGAGGAGATCTCTGCAAGGGAGCTAGCATCCTGGAGAGATTATCTTATCTCTGATCAGAATGAGTCCTCGTGTGGATACCTGTGGAGGTCGGGCATGTGTGCAGCTAAAGGAACTATTCAGATCCACGATCATCGACTGTGGTGTATTATGACCCATGCAAGGTATTGAGATCTAATCTCAATATTTATTTTTATTTTTAGATTATATGCATGTCATAGATCTAAGTACAGATAGATATAGATCTGATTTATTACATGTGGGGTTAAAGGATTTAACTTAGATCTATTTCTGCTATGTTTCAAAATTGATTTTGAAATACATATATGCAACCTACCCATCTTCTAACAGTGGTATTAGAGCCACTAGTTTTCTTGACATGCATGATCTAATTTTTTATTTAGATATGAAAATGTCAGTGATTTAATATCGATCTTGAGTTGATATAAGCACTACAATAAAACAGGTTATTAGCGACAAAAATTTTTCATCGCTAACAACCAATTTTCATCGCTAATACATATTAGCGATGAAATTTTGGTCACTAATTTTTCATCATAAATAATCCCATCATTGATAATATTTTACGATGAAAAAAATTTCATCACTAATAAAAGATATTTATGATGAATACTTTTCATCATTAAAAAAAAAAGAGGATGAAAAAATTTAATCTAAAAAAAGATATTTATGATGAAAAAAATTATTGGTGATAAATAAAAAATTGATAGCGATGAAATTATTTTCATCGCTATTATTTTCAAAAGTTTTAGTGATGAAAAATTTATGTCGCAAATAATATTTTTTGCAACAAAAATAATTTATCACTATTAATTTAATAAAAAATAAATAAAATTAAATAATATTAATGATGAAAATTTTCATCATAAATAAGATAATTTTAGATGAAAATTTACATCGCTAATAATTATTTATGATGAAAATTTTTTTATCACTCTTAATTATATATTTATTGATAAATTAAATTATGTTAGTAAAATATTTTTGATGATGAATATTTCATCAAAAATAATTCCATCACTAATAATTTAGTCATATTTTTTTAAAAAAATTTGTGAATATATATTTTAAATTTATATGTATAATATTTTTTATAAATTAAAAAAATTAAAATAAAAAATTTACACAATAAATTGATAAATAAATTTTATTATTTTATTATATTAAATTAAAATTATAAGATGTTTAAAATTAAAAAAAAGTACATCAATAAGCCATCAAATATCGATATCTGGAGAATGAGCTGGGGATGGGGATCACTCGACGGAGCTCGAATCGATGATGGAGCTCAAATCGGCCTACTGCTACCTCATCAACTATATCGTCTGCTCCATCTATGTCATCCGCTCCATCATCTGAATCTGGAAGTGCTGATGTCGTCGATATGTGCAGCCAACTCCTGACCTCATTGTCGATCCTCGATAGCCTGCCTCTACACCTCTGTCAGTCGAGCCTAGCATGCAAATGAATCTCAACCCTAGATGATCGTGAGGATGAGGGAGCGGTGATCCCATGTCATAGACCCCTAACATAATAGGGTATTGTACCAAGCACCCGATCACAGATCCCATCATTTATGGGTGCGGTCGAATCCCTAGGGGTAGGCTGGGATCACATGTCGGTCATACGATCTTGAAAATAAAAATAAAAATTATTTTATTTTTTTAATAAAAATTAAATTATGAATGAAAAAATAATTAAAAAAATTTACAAAAAGCTCCTGGCTCCCCATCGTCCACTCTCCTGATTGTCGCTTGTGGGTTCGCTGGTAGATATCGATCCCACCAGAAAGCTCGCCACTCTTAGCATCTCTCTACAATTTGAGAATTAATTAAAAAAATTTAAATAATTAAAAAAATATATCCTAATTAGAAATTAAAAAAATACCTACCATGTGCTCTATGTGGCGAGCAAACGATCTCAAACCCCCACAATGCGGCACGGTCTGTCTTGTTCAGTTTACCGTATTTTGGGCACATCGTCTTTGTAAAATTAGTAGTAAAATTAGTAGATAACAAATTTAATTTAAAAATAAATGATTAAGTCATGAATGTCTAAAAAAAAGTTTAGATGTGTAACCTGATATGCCAATCCTTGTAACATCGGTATATGGTAGTCCAATCATCGATGGTGATGCTGTCATAGGGCTGCAGCCATGCTGCCTCCTACCCATGAGCCTGCACCATCTGATACCAATGCTGATGCATGTGATGGCGATAATCTCTAAAACACAAGCATATATGGGTGTCGATCGCTCACCTCACACGATCATTCTCAAAATCGATGACGTCAAATATACCCTGTGAATAACAAATATTAGAAGAATACTATATAAATTAAATATTTATAATATAATTTATTTTACCTGCAAGTGGGTGTAGAAAATCTCTCTCTG
Organism: Elaeis guineensis; assembly: GCF_000442705.2. Taxonomy (NCBI): domain Eukaryota; kingdom Viridiplantae; phylum Streptophyta; class Magnoliopsida; order Arecales; family Arecaceae; genus Elaeis; species Elaeis guineensis. The sequence continues at coordinate 44,774,412 of NC_026004.2, forward strand.
AGTTGGGACAATGTGACGCCAATCGAAGAGCATCACAGGGGCATAGCTATGGCATATGATGCCCAGCTCAATCTGCCATAGCTCACACCACTCCTAATGGGTCCGATGTAGCCAACCGGTATCTTGATCCAGAGATACTGTCCCAGATGCTCGCATCTTCAATGCTCTAAAATGAGATTCTTCGATGGACCTCATCCTCACCTGACCATCAATGTAGACTGATCTGAAATAATAATAAATAAATCGTTAGTATGATCCAAACAAAAGAATCAAATTTCATAATATATAAAGTTTAATAATTAATACCACTAGGACCCGCCTCATTGGGACCTGCCTCAGTCATACCCAACTCACTGGGACCTGTCAGTGCAGGACCCTCTGACACTAAAGCCGATGAGGCAACAGAGATCGATGAAGGCATCTCAATGTCTGAGCTATCTGCAGGTAACTGTGAATGCGACCGTCGTCATCTATCTCCTGGTGCCATATTTGTAGGAATTGAGATGTAAATAAATACAATGTTAAATAATAATAATAGAAATCAAATAACATTCTAATGAAGACAATTATATTGCATACCATTATTGCAACACAAAATTGAACGAAGAATAAAGATCTACTCATCTATATTCGTATCTTCTTCGATGTGTAGATCCTCATCCGAATCACAATAATCGATATATGTATTGTCTTCTATCTCATCATTATTTATAAACTGATCATCACCCTCTGACTCATCTAGATTAAATACAAAATCAGTTTCAACTTCGTTGGACGGGAGATCAGCCCTATTCAAAGGTGCCATTACAAGTTCTTCATCAACCAAAAACTCGGCTAATGTTTGTTCTTCTTGCTGAAAAGCTTCCTCTTCATGTAAATCCAAAATTTCATCCATCTCTATCATGTTGGTATGTCATATACAGCTCTAGGTGTTATTTTTTGTATGACATGCCAATTACTCGATATTTTAGATCCTTCAAATATATTACTTGTTTCGCTTGAGTTGTTAATATATACTGCTCATTTTGATACCATATTTGTGCAAGATTTATACTGATAAATTATGAATCGATATGAATCTCGATCTTTTTATTACTAATATCCCACCATTCACACTGAAATAAAAATATAAAATTACTGAACCCATATTTCAGTTCTATGATATCTACTAGTACACCATAATAATCAATCTCTTCTTCTCTTTCATATCCTGTTGTAGAAATTTCACTATTCTGGACCGTCGTTGCATCTCAAGCTCCCTTATATGAAATCTTATTCCTCTAAAGATACAGGATGTGTAGTGATTAATCCTTCAATCGGGACCACATGCTAAATCGTACAACTCATTGGTTGCACCCACTTCTTTATTGAAATACTTATGTTTCATTTGCATCATAAGATAAAAAATTATGTTGGTTGAAATAATATTATAAATAAATAAATAACATATCACTAATGCAACTTACAAGATCACCAAACTATTTTACAAATTTCCTCCTATATCGATCATCGGCATCCGTATTATTCTCTCTATATAGTATACTCTTGTGCTCAATGCAAGAAGTTATAATTTTTAATTTTACACTGACATAAAAAATTTTTTTGGTCATTAAACAGTATCGTAAGATGATACTTACTCAATAAAATCTTCAATTTCTTCATAATTATTTAGAACATAAAAGTATGCCTTAGATAGCTCATTCACACCCATAAATTCATATTTTCTTGCACCAATAGGTCAAATCATTTGTTTAAATATAGACAACATCAGCTCATTGTCACCTCATTCACGATCTGCATTACGATCTGCATGATTGAATCTTATTTCGATATCATCAAGATACATCGAGCAGAATGTGAGACACTTGATAGCTACATATGCTTCCGCTATAGATCCTTCAAGTCTTACTTTATTGCACACATACTTTTTTAAGGTGCACAAGAATCTGCAAACAAAAATAAATTTAAATTTTAGAAATATATTTATATCTTATAATTGATATGATAAAATACGTATAACTTCTTTACTTTTCAATAGGATACATCCATCGATAATATACTTGTCCAGCCAAAAGAGCTTTCTTTGAAAGATGGACAGCCAGATGCACCATAACATCAAAAAATGATGGTGAAAAAATTTTTTCTAACTTATAAAGAATGAGTACGATATCCTTCTCTGATTTTTCAAGTAACTTAATCTTAAATTTTTGATAACATAATTCTCGAAAGAACACTCCTAGCTCAATCAATGCAGTTGGAACATCACCATCCAAATAGCCACACATGACCACAGGAAGCAAATATTGCATCATCACATGGGAGTCATAACTTTTCATGTCAGAGATATTGCCATCATTGTTCTCAAAACACCGCGATACGTTTGAAGTGTATGCATCAGAAAACTTTATGATTTGGAACCATTTACAGAAATTCTTCTCTTTCTCTCCAAACAGCGAATAACATGCGGGTGGCATAAAAAATCTCTCACCTCGACGAACTAAATGCCACTCCAACCGGATTCTCATTTTTTGCAAATCAAGATGAATTTTTGTACCATCTTTTATTTTTTCTAGAATATTCAGTATAGTACCGATGATATTATCATAAATATTCTTTTCAATGTGCATTACATCTAGATTAAAATGAAGTAGTAGCTGCTTTCAATATGGTAGTTTAAAAAAGATGCTTCGCTTCATCTAACTGAGCTCAGCTTCAGTACGCTTCTGCTTGCGAGTACCCGATGTTTTTTCAAATCAAAAATTTTCAATGACTTCAAGTTATTCTAAAATTTTTCCTCCACTTAACTCCTTGGGTGACGAATGTCAATCAGACTTACCATCAAAGAATTGGTTATAACGGGTCCTCCAAGAATGATTAGCAGGAAGAAACCGTCGATGACCCATAAAATATATTTTTCATCCGTGCTTTAAATGTAAGGAGGATGCATCCCTATTGTATATTAGACATGCCAGATATCCTTTGGTGCTCCATCCAAATAAGTTTTCATATGCTGAAAAATTATTTATAGTCCATAAAATCAAAGTATGCAACTTAAAATTACTTCAACTCACAAAATCATATATCTGTACCCTCTTTTCCCATAACTCCTTCAGATCATCAATTAAAGGTTGTAGATATATATCAATTTCATTATCTGGTGCTTTCGAATCCGAAATTAATAATGACATAAAAATAAATGGTTCTTTCATGCACTTTCAAGGTGACACATTATATACAACTAGCATCACAGGCCACATGTTGTAAGAGGTACTCATATTGCTAAAGAAATTAAATCCATCTATCGCTAAACCAAGCTTGATATTGCGTGGATCACTCGCAAAGTGTGGATGCTTTGCATTGAAGTCTTTCCACACTAAAGAGTCGATCGGGTGGCAAGTATGTTCTCCTCTGTAACCCACTGCTCATAATGCCATCTCATTTCTTTAGTTGTCTTTGTAGACATATACAACCTTTGAAGTCTTGGAATCAATGAAAAAAATCTCAAAATCTTTTGAGGTATCTTCTTTCTTTTCTTATTATCAGTTTTGTATCTAGGCTCAATGCAATTCGAACATTTAGTTGCTTGTTCGTTATCCTTATAAAATAATATATAGTCATTTTTGTAGGCATGTATAGAAGTATAGCCAAGTCCCATTTTTTGCATGTATATTTTTGCTTCAGAATATGATTTCGGCAGTTTCTCTCCATTGGATAGAGCTGCTTTAATCAATATTAAAATTTGATCAAATGACTTCTGACTCCATCGATTCACGATTTTAATATGAAGTAATTTTATCGAAAACTGTAACTTAAAAAATTTTATACAATTTGGATAAAGTGGTTCTTATGCATCCCTTACAAGCTTTGCAAACTGTTCAGAGGTCCCTTCTACCTCAAACTAGATATTATGTTTATGATCAGAATTACTTTCAGATGCAGCAGTATTCATGCGTACGTTCGAACAAACACCTTGATGTAAATCATCTAACAATTCTCCTATACCACTATGTTCGACAGGTCCATCAGGATCACATCATCTTTAATATCGTCAGCATCGTGCACCACCTCAATCAGATCACCCTCCCCATGCCATGTCCAACAAGTATACTTCTTGTCCATATCATATTGTAGCAAACACTTCTCAACAAGTGTTATGTGATGATATACCATATTGACACATCTCTTACATGGATACTTTATTTGACTAGCACTGTCAGCTTTATGCCGTGCAAAGTCAATGAAATCTCGAACTCCTTTTCGATATTCAGATAAAAAAATACCTCTAGCATTCATCCAACTTTTTTTGATATTCATCTAACAATAAACACAAAATCATTAACAACCAAAAAAAAATTTCATGGTATTTAGGATCCTGATCCAAATTTCGGACTGAATCGCATTTTGAATTCTAGCCAAAATCTCGATCTGGATCCAGATATGTAGACTAAACATGTAAAATAATACATATTAAAAAAGACATGCAGACTGAACATTAACACAAAAAATGTGTGGCCCTATCCCTTTATGAAGTAAAAATATACGATCCTATCCTTTTCAAATCATTACTAACAGGTGTGGCCCTATCTCTTTCAAAAAAGTAATAATTTCATTATTGTTATTAGTGGATATTTTATCTCATTTTTATAAAAATTTCGGCAGCATCTCCTCATGGTTCTCCAAGTATATGATGTGGATATGGTGCCTACGCACCCTATCCACCATATATCCGAAGAATAATGGACAGATAACTACTGAATACCATATAATGAAATGAAATATCAACTATTAACAGTAATAATATTATTACTTTTTCAAAAAGTCCGAATACAGGACATCCAAGTTTCGATCTCGATGAAGATCGAAACTTGAACAGGAATCTATGGCTCAATGTAATTTAAGTACCATCTTTGAATGTGCATTCGAAGATAGATTTCTAACTTATCAAAAGGGAATAACTTCATATTGAAATTTCTTGATCAAAAATTTCAATAGAGTCTTCTCTAAAATAAAAATATTTTTTTTATTTATAATTTCAGCAGCATACAAAATAGCACATAAAATAATTTAATTATACAAGTAACAGCAATGTGCATTGTGTTAGTGAAAAATAATTAGTCAAATAATTAACTAACTTCAGTAGTAACACTAAAAAATAATATGCAATAATTATAATAATTTCAGTATCATATTTTATCCTCATGAAGACCTGACCTACCCCATCCCGACCCCACCTGCCCTAGCCCGGCCCAGCATGGACCGAACCTAACCTGACCCGACCCTACCCGCCCCGACTCCACCCGACCTGCCCCAGCCCGACCTGACCCGGCTCCACCTGACTCGCCCCAACCCGACCCGCCCCATCCCAGCCTGAACCGAAATCGACCCGACTCAGACCCTACCATCCCCGACCCACTCCATCCCGGCCCAATCCGACCCAGTTCCACCCAACCAGCCCCAGCCTGAGCCGACCCAGCCCGACCTGCCCCACCCCGGCTCCACCACCCTCAGTCCCAGCCTGACCCAACCCAGCTCCACCTGACCTATGCCAGCCCGACCGGCCCCATCCAGGCTCGACCCACCCTAACCCAAGCACGACCCACCCCAACCCACGCATGCCCGACCCACCATCCTTAGCACAGCCGCACACCAACTCACCGTTGCTGGCTCCGACCGTGGCTCGTCGGCCCCGGCCATGGCCCCTCCTCGACCCACCGTCGTCAGCCCGGCCAGTACGCCCCGGCACAGCCACGACCCAACCCCATCCCGACTCACCATCGCCGGCTCCAGCTCCGGCTCCAGCTCACCGTCCCCGGCCCTGGCCCATCCCCGACCCACCATCGCTGGCCCTAGCCCCGGCCCCTTCCTGGCCCACCATCGCTGGCCCAGCCCGCAGGCCTCGAGACGCAGGCCCCATGTGGCCGCGGCCCACCATCTCGACCAGGCGCACCATCCCCGGCACACCGGCCTAATGCCATTCCCTATCCCCGTCCCGGTCCCTAGCCCGAACCCACCCAAAACAAAAAATGAAGAGTTGACGTCGCCGGCTCTGACTCCAGCTCGTCGGCCCGGCCCGCAGGCTCGGCATGTAGGCCCAACGTGGTCGTGGCCTGCAGGCCCCATGTGGCCACGGCCCACCATCCTGGCCCAAGCGTGCTGTCCCTGGCACACCGACCCCGGGCCATTCCCAATCCTCATCCCCGGTCCGAACCCACCCCCCAAAAAAAAAAGATGAAGTTGACTCACCTCGACGATGATGGTGGTGACGGAGGAAATCAGGATGGTGGAGGAAACTAGAGGCACAGCACGTGGGACACCAGGGGGGAAGCTCATCGGAGGGGGAGAAGAAGCCGGACTGTCGGGGGGGGAATGAGAAAGCTCGCGGGAGGGGGAGAAGAAGCCAGACTGTCGGGGGGTGGGACGAGGAAGAAAAATGGATTTCTGATGGGAGTTGATGGGATGCGGGGTATTAGCAACGCAAATTTTAGTCACTAATAATAAATTTTTATTGCAAATAATCTGAATGAAAAAAATATTTACGATGAAACAGAAAGTTTCATTGCTAATAAGATTATTAGCAATGAAAATATTTTTTGTCGCTAATAGTTCCTGCAAAAAAAAAATTTTGTTGAAAAAATTCACCCTCCGAAAAAATATTATTTATGATAAAAATATAGAATTTCATCACTAATTACATAATTAGCGATAATTTTTTTTTTCATCACTAATAATCAATAAAAAATAATTTTTTATTTAAAAAAGAATTTCTTTTGACCAAGTCTTGTTCCCCGTATTATTTACTTCTATTCATTTTTCATTCATCTCTTAGCTACAATAATGCAATAATATATGTATATATGTGTGTGTATATATATATATGTATATGTATGTGTGTATATGTATATATGTATATATACATATATCTTTTTCAAAGTGATTTTAGGTTCAAAGTGATTTTACTAAAGAAAAAGGAGTAGCAGTTCTGACCGGATGTAGATTGGATCATGCAGGAAGCATGAACTCTGGTACCCAATGGGCTATCATGGAAAAAGCATAGAAAACTTAGCCAACGAGGCCTTATGCATCCCATTAACATGTTCAATACCGTTTGCTTATATGCAATGCACTCTACATAGATACTTAAAGAGTGTATATAGGATAATTAAACAATACTATAACAAGATACATAAAAGAATCAAAATCTAATTGCCAACCTATGAGTGTACTCTTCCTGCATGCTGCCATCTCTGGGTCCAACAGAGACTCAGATTTACCACGATGTATATATATATATAATAATGCAGATACCCAAGGGTGTAACTCTACCATCCTCGAGATTTACCATCATCTTTATTCTAAGACTACCCTTCGACCTTCCCATGCCCCAACATTTGTGACAACATAATCTTCATAGGCCATGACTTTTCACATGTCTTTTATATACACATATCTTAATATTCTACATAACTTTATTTTACACATATTAATTTTTAAAACTATCTTATAATTTTTTATAAATATAAAAAAAAATTATTATAATATATATCCTTCAATATGAAAGTACTTTTAAACTTTTAAAATTTTTAAAATATGAGCGATGAAATTTTTCATCGTTAAAAAATCCTTTAACGATGGAAAGCTTTATATCCATTGCTAATAGTTTAGTTTTTTGAAATTTAAAATTTTTTATTTTTTCAAATATTAGTGATAAAAAATTTATATCATAAATAATTGACCATTTGCGACCATAAAATGATTTATCATCGTAAATAGTTCATTATTTATAATGAATAGTTTTTATCATAAATTATTTTTTATTTTTAAATTTTTAAAACATGCTTATTGATGATAGAAAATATGTTTTCATCACTAATAATTGAACTATTAGCAATGGATATGCTTTTGTCATAAATAGTTTATAATTTATTTTAATTTTTAATTTTTTAATTATTTGTGACTAAAAAATTTTGTTATGAAAAATATGATATTAGCGATAAATATTTTTCTTAAGTCACAAATACCTTACTTTTTGAATTTTTATTTTTTTTATTTCTCAGTTATTAGCGATAAAATATTTCAACATAAATTATCAATATTTTTTGATAAAAAAATATATTTCTATCCCAAATATTCTACTTATCTATGATATTTTTGTTTTCATCGTAAATAATTTTTATATTTTAAATTTTTAATTTATCTAACTTTTTAAATTATTAATGATAGAAATTTCATCATTAATAATTCTTATTTGTGACATAAAAAATCTTTCATCATAAATAATGATATTATTTACAATGCAAACTTGAGTCATAAATAATTAAAAATATCTATTTTTTAATTTTTTGACTTATTAGTGATAAAAATTTTTAGTCATAAATAAGGATTATTGATGATGAAAATATAGTTTTCATCACAAAAATTTTGACTATTACCGACGAAAATACTTTCATCACTAATATTTATATATTTATAATTTAAAAAATAATTTTTTATTTATGATGAAAATATTCATCAAAAATATGCTATTTATTATGATGAAAATTATTTTTTCATCGCTAATTTTTTTATTTAAGATAAAAATTTAAAATTATCATAAATATTTTATTATTATCGATGAAAATTTTTTTACATCATTAATATTCATATTTATGATGAAAATTATTTTCATCATAAATAAATTCATCGCTAAAAATCTCTTCCCTTGTAGTGAAGGTTGTCTTAATACAAGGTTAACCCCTTATATTGTAAAGGTTGTCCTAGCACAAGATTGATCGATTTTAAAAATTATTTTTAAAATATTTAAATCAATCTTTTAGATATATGATATATCTTTGTTCATGTTAGATCTAAAATTAAAATGATTAAAATTTTTCATCGAACTGATATAAGGTTATATCAGGGTTAACCCCCTATATTGAAAAGATTGTCCTAATTCGATGCAAACTGATTTTTGAAAAATATTTTTAAAATATTTTAATCATTATTTTAGATCTGATTATGTATGTATTTGAATAAATTAGGTCTGATGATCAAACTATAATTAAGATCAATTGATTAGATCAGATTAGAATCTGTTATCGATTTTGAGCAGTTAATCGACCTAATCAATGGTTGGTTAGGATTAGGTTAAAGGGGCTCAAAGTTGAGTTAGTTATAGTTGATCGTATTGATTTATATTTTGATATGAATTAATTGACTCAAGACCAAATTTGACTCAATGGTCCGAGCCTGAGTCACTAGGCTAGTCTGATCGATTCTAATTGACGAGTTGGTATCTAAGGTAAGTTGGCAATTCTATCAGTAGTTTTTAATTGAGAGCATATTTATCTAGCTATTTTGATGATGTCTAAGGCAAGCATCGGCATATCCTCCATCGATCTCACTTATCTGGCCAATTTGATCGATTATAGATTGAATATGGTTGCTTGATAATTCGTATTCACCCATGCCGACTAGGTTAGTCAGACATGAGATTGTGCTGACCTATATCTGATCAGTCAGACATCAAATGTGCTGACTTTGAAGATATCTGAACCTAAATCTCTTCATTAAATATCAAGTCTAATGGTCTTCCACCATTGTAGAGATGCGGGTGCCTTCCTGGCATTGATCATTCTCGATTGGTTGTAATGGTTCCGTTACATCAGGAAGGTACAACCACTTTATTGGCATAGAATGCCCTGGGGTAAAGATGAGATTGGGCCCAATAACTATTAAGTGAGAAACTCAATGATGGTTTTGCATTCGTTGGTGAACGATGGGTCTGACTTAACTAAGAAATATGTCTATAACTGTTAGGCAAGGTCACAAGACTTAGAGACCGAACCTGTTGCATCTTGCTTAGTAAAGCAATAGACAAAGTATTGTCCACTCATTGATCTGTGCTCACCAATAACTATTAGGTGAGGTGTGTATAGATCAGTGAGACTATAGTATCCACTAAAAATCGATCGCATATAGATTTCTATTTCTCCACCCAAGGAGTGTGGGAGATTCAAGGAAATAGTGAGAGCCTTATTTATTTTTAAAGTTCTTAGAACAAATATTTAATAAATCCAAACATCTAATTAAAAATTATTTTCTCTACAGATAATCATGTCGAGTTCCAACCCTTTAGTCTGAATCCTTAGTACCAATAGATTGACCAGGACAAACTATATAGACGGGCTCTAGAATTTGAGAATCGTTCTCAGTTCCAAAAAGTTGACCCATGTCCTAGACCAGGAGGTGTCTATGTGGCCAGCTCATCCATCCCCTAATCAATTGGCTGCACTTGAGAAGTGGATGGATGAAGATAATAGAGCGAAGTGCCATATTCTTGCATCCATGTCAAATAATTTTCCATGTCAGTAAGAAGATATACGAACTACCAGGGATATGCTTACTCACCTACAAGAGTTATATGGTGAGTAGAGTCATACGGCTCATTTTAAAGTCTCTCATAGACTTTTCAGAGAGAAGATGCATGATGGACAGTCTGTTAATGATCATTGTTTAACAATGATCAAGGACACTAAAGAGCTTCAAAAGCTTAGGATGATGATGGACAAGAAATTGCAGGTGGATTTGATCCTCTAGTCTCTTCTTAATTCATATAGACAGTTCATCATGAACTATCATATGAATAAGATTGATAGCACCTTATCCGAGCTATTGAATATGCTAGTGACAGCTGAGTGCACCTTAAAAGGTTCAAGGGGCTTGGTTCTTACTGTGGAGCAGGCTTCCTCTAAGATAAACTCTACTTGGAAGAAGAAGAAGAGCCTATGAAGAAGCAAAAGAATGAGTTCCCAAGAAGGCCGATGATAAGAAAAAAATATTTCCATTATAATATCGAAGGCCATTGAAGAAAGGACTGTCCGGCCTACATAGCGAGCATGAAGAACAGAAAGAAGGATGGGCCTTCTGAAGGTATGTCTGATTTGCTCATAATTAAAACTAATTTAGCGGTTTCCTCTTCTTCTAGTTGGGTTCTAGATTCTGATTCAAGTGTTCACTTGTGCACTTCTATGTAGGATCTGGAAGAAGTTTGAAGGCTGAGGGAAGACAAGATCACTCTCTAGATCGATAATGGAGCAAGAGTTGTTAATGTGGCCATCGGGACCTATCCTTTGTGACTACCATTAAGACTTAGTTTAATTTTGAAAGACTGTTACTTTGTACTTATAGCCAGTAAAAATTTAACTTCTATATCTGTGCTAGCACAGGATAATTATAATTTTTATTTCAATAAAGATATATATATAATTTATTTTGAAAATAAAATTGTTGCACATGCTTTCTTAATTGATGGTCTTTATCATTTGTATGTGGATGCGAGTGTTAACCATAACAAGCAAATTATGAATGCCGTAGGGTCTAAGAGACTTAGAGATAAAATTAGCCAAAAGTATCTGTGGCACCTTAGGCTAGGCCATATAGGAAAGGACAGACTCAACAAACTAGAGAAAGATGATCTTCTCAGGTCATTAACTTTCGAGTCCTATCTGGTTTGTGAGTCCTATCTTTGAGAAAAGATAGCCAAGCTATCCTTTGTGGGACACGAAAAAAAGGTCCATCGAGATATTAGCCCTGGTGCACACTGATGTGTGTGGTCCATTCGATGTATAGACCAGGAGTGGCTACATCTATTTCATAATCTTTATCTATGATTTTTCATGATATGGATTTATGTATTTAGTGCATCATAAGTCTGAAGTCTTTAAAAAATTCAAAGAGTTCAGACATGAAGTAGAAAATTAGATCAAAATTTATAAAGGTTCTTTGATCAGATCAATGAGGAAAATACCTTAGTGGAGAATTCTGGACCTATCTCAAAAATAATGGCATGGTCTTATAGTGGACACCTCCAGGGACACCTCAGCTCAACGGGATATCCGAAAAGAGGAATCGGATCCTATTAGATATAGTTCGATCCATAATGAGCTTCACAGATCTTCCAGTCTTTTTTTGGGGACATGCATTACTTTCTACTATTCATCTTTTGAATAGGGTTCTCTCTATATCTATTCCTACCATACCATACGAGTTATGGCATGGTAAGAAGCCAACTCTTGGTTACCTCAAAATTTAGAGATGTCCGATCTATGTCAAGCGACAGCAGGTGGGTAAGTTAGAGGTTAGATCATTTAGGACTCATTTTATAAGGTATCGTAAGAAATCTAAGGGATACTATTTCTATCTTCTTGAGAATCACAATGCGATTGTGAGCCATCATACTATCTTCTCAAAAAAAGAATTTATCCAAAATGGAGGTAGTGGGAGGAAGATTGGCTCGAAGAGAAGGTCTCTGAACAACATCGAGTCCAAGAACCTGAACCGAGTAATGAGACAATAGATATAATACCTCTTCCACCTCATAGATCAAGTATGATCTCCCACCCTCATGAAAGATATTTAGGTATTCTTATAGAGGATCTAGAAGAAGTGTTCCTTGTGGGAGATAGGGACATTAGGAATGATCCTAAAACCTATGATGAGGGGATGTTAGATATAGACTCTGAAAAATGGAAGGAAATGATGAAGTCAGAAATTGACTCCATGCATTCCAAGTAGGTTTGGACCTTAGTAGATTCATCTAAAGATATTGTACCTATTGAGTATAAATGTATCTATAACAAAAAAATAAGTTTGGATGGTCAGGTAGAGACCTATAAGGCAAGACTAGTTGCGAAAGGTTATAGTCAATGCGAAGGTATTGACTATCAAGAAATCTTTTCATTTATGGCAATGCTGAAATCCATCCAGACTCTGCTTATGGTTGTGGCTTTTCATGATTATGAAATATGGTAGATGGATGTGAAAACTACCTTTCTAAATAGATATCTTGACAAAGATATCTATATGGAGCAGCCTATGGGTTTCACATCTAGTGATAGTGATCACAAGGTCTACAGCTATAAAAATCCATATATAGACTCAAGCAAGCATCTCGAAGTTAGAACACTCACTTTAATGATCTGTTCAAAATATTTGATTTTATCAAAAATGAAGAGAAACCATATGTGTACAAAAAGATCAGTGGGAGTGCTATCATATTCCTTGTATTATACGTAGATGACATCCTTCTGATTGGAAATGATATTTCCATACTGATATTGATCAAAATATGGTTGTCAAAAGAGTTTGCCATGAAAGATCTAGAAGAAGCTTCCTACATTCTTGGTATAAAAGTCTATAGAGATAGATCTAAGAGAATGATAGGACTCTCACAGAGAATGTACATAGAGGAGATGCTGAAGAGGTTCAGCATGAAAAACTCCAAAAGAAATCTATTGCTTTTTAGGCATGGCATTCATCTCTCCAAGAAGATATGTCATGACACACCTGAGGAGATCCAATGCATGAGTAAGATCCCTTATGCTTCAGTAATAGAGAGCCTTATGTATACCATGTTGTGTATATGACCTGATATAGCCCTTATTATGACTGTCACGAGCAGATATCAGGCAAATCCAAGTGAAAAGCATTAGATTACTGTAAAGAATGTTCTTAAATACTTGAAAAGGACTAATGATTTATTTTTGATCTTTTATGGAGGATCAGAGTAGAAAGTGGAAGGATACACCAATTCAGACTTCATGTCTGATGTCGATGATAGAAGTTCTACATTGAGGTGTATTGTTTTGCATAACAAAGGATTGTTTAGCTGGAAGAGTTCCAAACAACTGGTCATTTTTTATTCAACTATGGAAGCTGAGTACATCACTGTCTCTGAAGCTACTAAGAAAGTATTCTGATTTAAAAAATTTATTGCGAAGCTGGGTGTGATGCCATTGGATACCATTGCATTGCACTGCGACAACAGTGGCATCATAGCCCTCGCTAAGGAGCCCAGATCTCACCAGAAGTCCAAGCATATAAAACGGCAGTTCAACATCATGTGCGAATACCTCAAGAAGAAGTTGCAGTGAGTTGACTTTGCACAGAATGTGGCAAATCCGCTGATCAAGCCTCTCAGCCAATAGAAGATCGAAGCTCACCTTGAGAAGATGGATATTAGGTATATGGCCAATTGGCTTTAGGTCAAGTGAGAGTTTGTTAGATGAGTGCCCTAGGAGTTAATTATTGGCTGACACATTATGTAATTTTAGGATATAACTTTGTATCCATGATTTGTCCTAGAAATTAACAAAGATGATTTTGTATATGTTGAGAAATATATCTCATAAGTCAATTGTCAATCTGTTGACGGTTGAGCAACCTTGTATTGTAATTGATTTGTTAATAAATAAAATATATTTTTAATATTTTTATCATAAGTTTTCATCTTCTAATGAACTCCGTTGTTATGATGAAGTTCTTAGAACTATTTAAGTTTGATAAAGAGAAGATTTATCGATTAGTCCTTAAAACTGTTCGCGACCAAATAATAGACTGTTAATAAGGACGATAGCTTTTATCGAGCATAGGTCGCTGTAGGCCATATGGGTTGATTGTTCTCTTAACCAAAGAGTGTGGAGACACTGGTATAGTATACAGGTAAAATGTAAGGGTACATCATCATTGAACATGACCAACTCCAAAGCATTCTGCTGTCGAAAATGTCTCTGATGGGATATAGGTATAAGTGTCCCTTAGACCTGTGTTCGCCTCAGTGACTTGCAAGCAACTCACTGTGCTTTGGTACTGGACTAACTGAATTTCTAATTCAGTGACGGAAGGCTTCAGGGCACAGTCAAGTACTTGTAAAGTCAGAGTGTGATCGAGATGGGATTGACCACTCCAAGAGTTGGAGAAGAATGAGTCGCTGTATTTCAATTTAGTAAAATTTTGGCCAAGGTAATCCATCAGATGGATTTGATATTTTGAAATACAATGTGGACAACCTGATCAGAGTTGACAGTTGAACTCTGAGGTATCCTATGAGCATTTTGGTAAAGGGGATGAATTATATGGAAACTATATCCGCATGGGTTCTAAGGATGTTGTTCTACACATTTGACCTATCCGACCGTCAGATACCATTGCTAGATGGTCACTTCGATTGGTACAGAAATTTATTTCTATGCTACTGACTTAGGTTCGAACCTA